>NW_006921603.1:1430995-1448241 GCF_000298275.1 Orycteropus afer afer
GAGGAAGTGGGAGGGGAGCTGTTGTATTGTAAATTTTGGTCAATGACATGAGACAAAGTATATGTGAACTGCTGTATGAAAAGTGAATTTACTCTATAAATCTTCACCCAAATCAAAATAAAATTAAAAAAAAAAGAATAATTATCCAAGTATAGATTTAGAAATAAATAGATAAGTACATAGAATTAATTAGCCATTGCTGTCCTGAATTTTCTGTAGGAGATTCTTATTAAAAAATAAAAGTGCTTACTTTTAAAAAAAAAAATAAAAAAGAACATTTCAAGCTCCCCTTCTGTAATATAAGGTTGTCAGTGACAGGATAATATACATATACCTACAAAGAAGACAAGTTGATATGACTTATTCAAATTTATGCACCAATCACTAATGCCAAATCTGAAGAAATTGAAGATTTTTTACCAACTTTTGCAATCTGAAGTTGATCAAACTAGTGATTAGAACGCAAAAGATGGAAGCAAAGAAGAATCAGCAATTGGAAAATATGGCCTTGGTGATAGAAATGACAATGCAGATCACAGGATAGAACTTCGCAAGACCAATGGCTTTTTTATTTGCAAATATGTTTTATCAACAGCATGAACAATGAGTATACCCATTAGCCCCACCAGATAGTAATACATAGGAATCTAATTAACTTACCTCTGTGGGGAGGTATGACAGAGAAGTTCAATATCATCATTCAGAACATGGCCAGGGTACGACTGCAGAACAGACCATCAGTTGCTCATATTTGAGAATAAACATGGACTTTTCCTCAGAGCTGACAGAGAAAGAAAGCTGTTCCCTAGAACCACCACACTGAATTCAGAGTTCTAGCCTCCTAAGCAGAATTTTGTGCCATTGACACAGGATAATGGGAAATCATAGAGACAAAAATATAGGCAAGAATTTAATAAAATAATGAAAGATTGGTTGCTCTTCGGAACAGTTCACAGAAGAGATGGAGATTGAAAGCCACATCATCTTAACAGAGTTCATCTTTTTGAGGCTAATACAAGATTCTACACTTTCTGTCATCTTATTTGTGATATTTCTAGGAATCTATGTTGTCACCTTAGTAGGTAATATCAGCATAATCATCTTAATAGAAAGTGTCCCCAACTTCACACCCCCATGTACCTCTTCTCAGCCATTTGGATTTTGTGGACTCTGGATATGCTACATCAAACGCACTGCCGTCGAGTGAGACCCAACTCATAGCAATCCCTTCTTGGGTTTCCGAGGTGGTGTCACTACGGAAGTAGACTGCCCAACCTTCTTCCTAGGAGGATCAGTCCCCCCTATAATGCTTACAGGATTCATTGGACATGAAATAATCCCTCCTCGTCCCTGTCTGTGAAGCCTGTGGTCATGTTTGGGACAGCTGAGTGCTTCTTGCTGGCTGCCATGGCCTATGATATCTATGTGGCTATCTGCTCACCTGTGTTCCACTCCACCCACATGTCCCACATAATCTTCAACTGAAAGGCACCTTGAAACCAATAATAATGCTAAAATAATATTACTTCATTTACTTTATTTAGTAAACAGTAATTTGCATTTACTATGTATCATACTGTATTCTAAATGTATTAATTCTATTCTATTATTCTAGAATACCCTATTCTAATATGTATTAATTCATATATTCTTCATAACAACCTTATGAAGTAGAATTGAGTAAAATAGTGTTATTTCTATTTTACTATTAAATTATCTGAGGCATAGAGAGTTTAAGTAGATTGCTCAAAGTTGTGCAGCTAGAAAGATGTGGAACTAGCATTTGAATCCAGAAAGTCTGTTCCCAAACCACTGTGTTTCCATCTAATTTGCACAGCAATCTCATGATTCAAGTATTATAAACTTCCTTTAATTTACAGATGAGGAAAATGAGTCGTAGTGAGATCCAATAGTTTGACAATATAAATGTGGACTCAAGCCCACTGTTTCTAGGCTCCATGCACTTAACCTATACTATACCACCACATAAAATCTAATAATGTTAGCACTGTACTTGATATAAAGGATTTGGAAAGGGTAATCAAGATTAAACTGATGAAGATGGTAATTTGTATCAATCTTTTGAACAAACTTGACTTCCAAGATGTTCTAGATTGTGAAAACCCTGGAACAAAGGTGATCATGGGAAAACGGAACTGATTCTCAGCTTTAAGGAAGTCAGGTTTTGACACCAAGATCACATGATTTGACCAGAAGTCTACCCATATTTAAATGCGTGTTAAAAACAAGTAACGCCATATGTTATTGTTGTTGTTGTTATGTGCCATCGAGTCGGCCCCGACTCATAGCAACCCACCCCTCCTTGGGTTTCCGAGGCAGTATCACTACAGAAGTAGGATTGCCCAACCTTCCTTCCGAGGAGTGGCTGGTGGGTTTGAACCATCAGCCGTCTGGTTAGCAGGCAAGTGTCTTAGCCATGGCATCATGCAATTTTCTTTATTTGTAATAATTAAAGGGAGTGATATTAAAAAAAAAAAAAAGTTGTTAATATTCAAGCTGAAATTGAAGCTGAAGAAAATTAGAACAAGTGCATGGGAGCCTAAATATGACCTTGAGTATATCCCACTTGAATTTAGAGATTAGCTCAAGAATAGATTTGACACATTGAACACTACTGACCAAAGGCCAGATATGTGTGATGACATCAAGAACATCATACATGAAGAAACCAAAGGTCTTGAAAAAGACAGGTACGAGAGAAAAGAGTAAAATAGATGTCAGAAGAGACTGAATCTTGCTATTAAACAAAGAGCAGGTAGAGCAAATGAAGTAAATGATAAACTCAAAGAGCTGAGCAGAAGAGTTCAAAGAGCAACTTGAGAGGACAAAGTAAAGTTTTATAATGAAATGTGAAAGGACCTAAACTTAGAAAACTAAAAGGGAAGAACGTGTATGGCATTTCTCAAACTGAAAGAACTGAAGAAAAAAAATTCAAACCTTAAGTTGCAATATTAAAAGATTCTATGGGCAAACCATTGAATGATGCCGAAAGCATCAAAGAAGATGGAACGAATAGAGAGTCACTGTACCAAAAAGAACTAGTTGATGTTCAGCCATTACAAGATGTAGCATATAATCAAGAACTGATGGTAGTAAAGAAAGAAGTTCAAGCTTTACTGAACGCTCACTGTTGAGTCGAACCAAACTCATAGTGACCCCTCCTTGGGTTTCCGAGGTGGTATCACTGTGGAAGTAGATTGCCCAACCTGCCTTCTGAGGAGTGGCTTGTGGGTTTGAACTGCCAGCCTTCTTTTTAGCAGTCAAAAAAATAATTGGCAATAAACAAGTCTCCAGAAACTAATGGAATATCAATTGAGTTCTTTCAAGAAACATGCAATGCTGGAAGTTCTCAATTATCTATGTCAAGAAATTTAGAAGACAGCTATGTGGCCAACAACTGAAAAGATCCATAAGTGTGCACATTCCAAAGAAATGTAATCTAACAGAATGCATTAATTATCAAACAATATCCTTAGCATAGACAAGTAAAATTTTGCTGAAGATAAATTAAAAAATGGCTGCACCATGGACAGGAAACTGCCACAGATTCAAGTTGGATTCAGAAGATGATGTGAATGAGGGATATCATTGCTGATGTCAGATGGATCATGGCTGAAAAGAGAAGATACCAAGAACATGTTTACCTGTGATTTACTGACTGTGCAAACCCATTCGACTGTGTGGATCATAACCAGTTATGGATAACATTGCGAATAATGGAAATTTCAGAACACAAAATTGTGGTCATAAAAAGCCTATAGATAAGTGAAAAGGCAATCATTTGAAGAGAGCGAGGGGATACTGCCTAGTTTAAAATCTGGAAAAGTGTGCATCAAGGTTGTATCCTTTCATATGCTTTTCAATCTATATCAAGAGCAAGTAATCTGAGAAACTGGACTATCTGAAGAGGAACATGGCATCAGTATTGGAGGAAGACTCATTAATAATCTGAGATATGGAGATATATAAAGAAAATAAAACTTCACAACTGGACCAATAAGCTACATTATAATAAGTGGATAAAAATTTGAAATTGTCAAGGATTTCATTTTATTTGGATCCACAGTCATTGCCATGGAAACAGCAGTTAAGGAATTAAATGATGTATTTCATTGGGATACTGCTGCAAAAGATCTCTTAAATGTTAAAAAAAAAGCAAAGATGTCACTTTCAACTCAATTCTATATCACTGTAGGTATCGTAAGGAGTTCTGGTGCTGTAGTGGTTGAAGCATTTGTCAGCTAACAAGAAGGTTGGTGGTTCAAACCGACTAGTCACTCCATGAAAGAAAGACAAGGCAGTCTGCTTCTGTAAAGATTTACAGCCTTAGAAACCCAATGGAGGTCGCTATGAGTTGGAATCAACTCAATGGCAGTGCGTTTGGTTTGTGTTTTTGACAGGAATAGTGACATAAATCATGATGTATTCAGTTGCCTCATATGTTTGTGAAAGCTAGACTGAGTAAGGAATACTGAAGAAGAATTGATGAGTGAAATATGGTGTTAGAGAGGAATATTAGATATTCTGCCAGAAGAACAACCAAATCTGTCTTGGATGAAGTAACCAAAATACTCCTTAGAAGAGATGGGGAGACTTCATCCTAAGTATTTTGGAGATGTTATCAGGAAGGACAATTCCCTGGAGAAGGACATCATGTTTGGTAAAGCAGAGGGTCAGCAATAAAGAGGAAGACTCTCAACAAGATGTGTTGACGCAGTGGTTGCAACAATGGCTCAAAGATAGCAATTATTGTGAGGATGTACAGGACTGGTCAGCCTTTTGGTCTGTTGTACACAGGGTCACTATGTGCTGGAACCAATTCAACAGCACCTAATACCAACAATGTGATACAACTATCTGCATATGAATTACAGCACATTTCTACCACAAAATATCTCCTTCCATTCTTAAACACAAAATTATTTGTTTTATAAAACTTTAGATCATTAGGTGAAGGTCTATATATTTCTCAAATACTCTGAAGGATTGCCTTAGAATCTAAATAATTTAGCCTGCTGAATATTTCATTCAAATTGGGTAAAAGTAACTTTTATTTTTTTACATTTTCCAATAACATCACAAAATATAAGATAAAGATTTATATATATATAAAATGATTAATGATTCTTCTTGGTGTAGGTGTTTTAATATATTAAGCCAAATTGTATATCCAATGGGATTGTATATACAGTGAGCTGATGATATAGCAGACAACACAAAGAATAAATCATAAAGGACCCAAACTCTTAACGTGGAAATTACGTTTGCTTCTTTTATCAGCCAATTAACCTTTACTCTGCCTTTAGTATGTGTGTGTGTGCTCAGTTTTTCTCTGAGGATAAGGCATCACTATTATATTATTTACTTAAAAACAACAAATAACTTCATTGAAGTTTAAATTATATATCATAAAATTTATCAAGTGTAAATGCATAATTAAAAATTCAATGGTTGTATTAAATTTGTACAGTTGTGTAATCACCACCCCAATCCAGTTTTAAAACATTCCTATCACCCCTAAAGAGAGTTCTGGTGGCATAGTTTTTAAGGCATTTGACTGCTAACCAGAAGCTTGGCAGTTCAAAACCACCAGCCACTCCTCAAAAGGAAGATTGGGCAATCTGCTTCCATAGTGATGCCGCCTGGGAAGCCCAAGGAGTCGCATGGCAGTGAGTTTGTTTTTCTTTTGGTATCACCCCTAAAAGATCTGTTGGACCTATTTGTGTTGAATCTCAGGTCCCACCTGCAGGCCCAAGCCAACAGTGATCTGTTTTCTCATTTCTAGACACTAGTCATTTCTGAATATTACAGAAGCATACAATATGGTTGTTGTTTTGAACCTGCCTCATTTACTTAGCACAATGTTTTTGAAGATCATGTTGAAGCATGTGCCACTAGTTTGTTCCATTTTATTAATGAATAAAATTATGGTAAAGATATGCAAGTCAGTTTATTTATTCACCAACAGATGGACATAGTATTGTTCCTGTTTTTGGCTTTAATAAATAGTGCTTCTATGAACATTCTCATTTGCAGGTTTTTTGTGTGAGCGTATTATTTTCATTTCTCTTGAGTACATAGATGCCAATTAATGGAATTACTGAGTTATAGGGTAAGTTAAGAGCGCTGGTAGCCTAGTGCCTAAGGCACTAGACTGCTAACCAGAGGCTGGTGATTCAAACCCACCAGCCACTCCTTGGAAGGAAGGTTGGGCAATCCACTTCCGTAGTGATACCACCTCGGAAACCCAAGGAGGGGTCTCTATGAGTCGGGTCTGACTTGATGGCACATAACAACAACAGGGAAGTTTATATTTCACTTTTTAGGAAGTGCAATGTGCTTTCTGAAGTGGCTCTATCATTTTATATTCACACAACCAATATATAAGGTTCTAGTTTCTCCATATCCTCATGTGAATTACTTGGTTGTTTTGATTATAATGATTCTAGTTTGGTGAAGTGTTAGCTTAGTGTTATATTAATTTGTATTTCTCTCCAATGATTAATTATGATAGACATCATTTTATAGGTTCATTATCTCATTTGTGTATACTCCTGGATGAAATGTCTGTTTAAATTTTATGCCTATTTAAAAAAATTTGCTTATCTGCTTTCTTAATATCGAGTTGTAATATTTTAGTTGTAATATTATATGTATTACATGTCAGTCTTTTATCAATATATGATTTGCAAATATTTTCTACCCAGCCTGTGACTTTCTTGTTATTTTCTTAACAGTGTCTTTTAAACTAGTGAAAACACTCTACCTAGTCCAAATTCATTGAAGATTTTTTTGTGTTTTCTAGTTTAAACTCTTACATTTCTGCCTATGATCCAATTTGAGTTAATTTGTGTGCAGTGTGAATTCAGGGTCTAAATTCATATTTCTGCAATTGGACATCCAGTTGTTCCAGCACCCTTTGTCAAAAAGAATTTCTTCTAATTTAACTGTCATGGAATATTTTTGTCAAAAATTGATTGGATATATAAATTTTTTAACTTGACTCTCAGTTTTTCATTGAACATTCCTATTCTTAACAGCTGCACTACATTGTTTTTATTATTGCAGCTTCCTGTACATTAAAAACTGGGAAGTGTAAAATTCTTCAACTTTGTTCTTTTTTTTTTTAATTAACAAAAATGTCTTGGTTATTCTGGATTATTTGCATTTCCATGTACATTTTAGGAATAGTCAATCAATTTGGAGTGAAGTGCTATCTTAACAATATCGAATCTTGCAATCTGTGAATGTGTAGTGTCTCGTTTTATTTCAATCACCTTTTGTTTCTCTCAGCAATATTTTGTAATTTTCAGTGTACAAGCCTTACATTTCACTTGTTAAATTTATTCACTTGTTTAATTTAATTTATTTATTGGATTTTTTGGTGGGTTTCACTGCTGTTTACATATACACAGCTAACTGTTACATATAGACCTTATATCTTGCAGTATTGTTATTGTCATTTATTAGTTTGATTAGGATATTTACATATAAGATCATGTCATCTATAAATAAAAACAATTGCCTTTCACTTCTCTTTTTTAATTTTCTATGAAGACAATCATGTAGTCTAAATAGAGGCTAGTTTTATTTCTTCCTTTCCAATCTGGATGTCTTCTATTTCTTTTTCTTACCTAATTCCACTTGCAAGCCTTCTAATAGGATACTGATTAGGAACAGTGAAGGAGGACATTCTTGTCTTATTCCTGGTTCTTTGATCATTAAGTGTGGTGATCATTAAGTGTTCTTTGATCATTAAGTGTGTTGATTTTATTTTAATAAAAATAAATTTTTAATAAGCTCTTTTTATCAAATTAAAGAACTTCTCTCTATTCCTGATTTGTTGAGGGCTAGATTTTCTCCATTGCTATGATCATGTTCTTTTTGTTCTTTATTCTATTAATATAATGTATTTATTGCTTTCTGGATAATTCAATAAATACCCTACACTCATCAAATAAATTATACTTGGCCATGGTGGATAATTCTTTATATAATTCCTGTATTTGAATTGCTAATATTTTGTTAATGAGCTTTGCATCATGCTCATGAAGGATTTTGGCCTGTAGTATTTTTTTCTGGTGATATGCTTGTCTGTAATTGGTATCAAGGAATGAATTGGAAAATGTTCCCTCTATTTTCTGGAAGAGTTTGTGAAGGATTGGTATTTTTTTTTTAATATTTGAAATTAGTCACCTTTTGGGTGTTCCTCCATGAGAAAATTTTAATCACTAATTTATTTATTTATTAGTTGTATTCATATTTTTGTATTCATATTTTGTATTTTGTATTTTCAGTCAGTTTTGATGATCTGTGACTTTCTAGTAATTTGTTAATTTCATATAATTAGTGTAATTTATTGGCCTGGAATTGTTCCTGGTATTCATTATAATTCTTTTAATGTCTGGAGGGTTGGAAATGATGTCCCTTCTTTCATTAAAGATATTGATTATGGAAACTTATGTCTTCTCCCTCTCCCCGCCCCCCCAATTTGGTGTAGTTAAAGATTTGTCAATCTTGTTGAAGTTCTTCAAGAACTAACTTTTGGTTTCATTGATATTCTCTCTCTCTCTCTTTTGTGTGTATATTTTAGTTTATTAATTTTTGTTAAACTTAAGTTTTTATTTATTTTTTCTTTTTTCTATCTGCTTTGATTTTGGTTTGGTATTCTTTTTCTGGATGGGACAATCTACTTCCGTAGTGATACTGCCTCAGAAACCCAAGGAGGGGTCGCTGTGAGTCAGGTCCGACTCGACGGCATACAACAACAACAACATTCTTTTTCTAGTGTCTTAAGGTGGCAATTACTCAGTATAATGGCAAACAAAGGTTTCCATTAGAAACTTCTATTTAGCAAGGCAACATATTACTCTATGATCATATGTTTTGCCCAGTGTTTGAGTAGTCTCTGACACACAACCTGATTTGGCTTAACATGCCTACTGTTAATGAGAAAATTGTAATGTAACCTTAGTTCTCACAAAGCTAGTTTGTTAAGAGGAGTTTGTTGTTGTTAGGTGCTGTTGAATCAATTCAAACTTAGAGAAATTATGTGCAACAGAACAAAACACTGCCTGGTCCTGCAACATCCTCACAACCTTAGCCCATCATTACAGTCACTGTGTCAGTCCATCTTGTTGAGGTCTTCCCTTTTTCACTGACCTTCAACTTTACCAAGCATGATATCCTTCTCCAGGGACTGGTTCCTTCTGACAATATGACCAAAGTATGTAAAACAAATTCTGGTCATTCTCACTTCCAAGGAACATTCCAGCTCCACTTGTTCCAAAACATATTTGTTTATTCTTCTGGCAGTCCAATATATTTTGATAATCTTCACCAACACCACAATTCAAATGCATCAGTTCTTCACTCTTCCTTATTCATTGTCCAGCTGTTACATGCATATGATGCTATAGAATATACCATGGCTTAGGTCAGGCACACCTTTGCCTCCAAAGTGAAGCTTTACACTTTAATACTTTAAAAAGGTCTTTTGCAGCAGATTATCTCAGTGCAATCCATGGCCTGATTTCTCTGCTGCTGCTTCTTTGAGCATTGACTGTGGATCCAAGCAAAATGAAATCCCTGAGGACTTCAATCTTTTCTCTATTTATCAAGATGTTGCTTACTGGTCTAGATGTGAGAATTTTTGTTTTCTTAGGCTGTAATCTTTGTTCTTTATCAGCAAGTGCTTCAAGTTGTCTTCTCTTTCAGCAAGTAAGGTGTGTCATCTGCATAATAAACCCCAAACAAACAAACTCATTGCCCTCTAGTCGGATCCAACTCATAGAGACCCCTCCTTGGGTTTCCAAAGCAGCATCACTATGAAAGTAGATTGTCCAGTCTTCCTTTGGAGGAGTGACTGATGGGTTTGAACCACCAGCCTTCTGGTTAGCAGTCAAATGCCTTAGGCACTACGCTATCATAGCTCCAATCCTGATACCACTTTCTTCTTTATACAGTCCATCTTATTGGATTATTTGTTAAGCATACAGATTGAATAAGTACGGTGAAACTCTGACACGTACCTTTTTGGATTTTAAATGATTCAATATCTCATTGTTCTGTTTGAACAACTGCCTCTTGGTCTATGTACAGTTTGCTTATGAGCAGAATTAAATGTTCTGCAATTCTCATTCATTGCAGTGTTATCCATGATTTGTTATGATGCATAGAGAAGAGTACACAGAGGAGAAGTGCTCAGAGGAGGTACTCTGATTAACATAGAAGCCCTGTGGCATGGTGATTAAGTGCTCAGCTGCTAACCAAAATGTTGGCAGTTCGAATCCCACCTGCTACTCCCATAAAGATTGCAGCCTTGGAAACTCTACAGGACAGTTCTACTCTGTCCTATAAAATAGCTATGAGTCAGAATGGACTTGATGTAAATGATTTTTTTTTCTTTACTCTGATTAATGGTATTTTATTGGATTTCAATTACTTCTTAAAATCAATCACTAGCTTAATCGTATAACCCTAATTTATTAGCTTTTCCAGTCTGAATATTGATGCTTTTAGAAGATAAAGATAGACTGGGTAATCATTTTGAAAATATGATTCCTATTTAAAAATATCCTATTGGTACTCTGTGGTTTAATTACATGAGAACATTTTATTTAGCTACTGTAGATTACACATCCAATATATCTTCTTATGAAATCATTTTAAATGGTAAATTCTGATGTTTTTTCTGTCTTCTTCAGAATGTCAAAGTTAACATCACTGTTTTTGTTAGGTGCTGTTGAGTTAGTTCTGATTCATAGTGACCAGATATACAACATTATATGGAGCAGAACGAAACACTGCCCAGTCCTGCGCCAGCCTCAAGTCATTTCTGAGCTTCAGCCCATTCTTGCAGCCACTGTGTCAGTCCATTTCATTGAGGGTCTTCCCCTTTTTTTGCTGACCCTCTCTTTTACCAAGCATGATATTCTTTTCTAATGAATGGTCCTTTGTGACAACCTGACCAAAATAGGTAAGACAAAGCCTGCCCATTCTTGCTTCCAAGGAGCATTCCAGTTGTACTTCTTCCATAACAGATCTGTTCATTCTTCTGGCAGTCTATGGTACTTTCAGTATTCTTCACCAACACCCCAACTCAAAGACATCAACTTTTCTTTAGTCTTTCTTATACACTGTACATCTTTTACGTGCATATGAGGTGATTAAAAATACTATGACTTGGGTTAGGTGCTCTAGATTTCAAAGTGATATCTTTGCTCCTTAACCCTTTAAAGAATTCTTTTGAAGGAAATTTGCCCAGTGCAATACAGTGTCTGATTTCTTGACTGATGCTTCCATGGGTATTGGCTTTTGATCCAAGTAAAATGAAATCCATGACAACTTCATTTTTTTCTTCATTTATTGTCATGCTGCTTAAAACTTGAATAATAAATATATTAACTGGTTTTCCTTTTATTTATATGGATATTATCCTATCACTGACACCATTATACTTCAAGATAGATTTTGAAATATTCTTTTTGATAATAAATGTCACATCATTTCTCTTTAATTTATCATCACCTACATAATGGACCATATGATTATCTGATTCCAAGTGACCAATTCCAGGCCCTTTCAGCTCACTGATCTCTATGCATTCCATTTCACTTTTGACAATTTCCAATTTGCCTACATTCATACTGTGTACATTCCACATTCCAATTACTGATGGATTTTTGCACCTCTTTCTTTTCATTTTGAGTCATGCCACATTAGCAAATGAAGGGCCAGAAAGCTTTATTCCATTCATATCATTAAGGTCAACTCTACTTTACTATTCCCCAGTCATGTTTGGAGTGCTTTTCAACCTGAAGGGCTCATCTTCTGCCATTGTATTAGACCATGTTTTCTTGCTATCCATAATGACACTAGGCTGTTATAATCTAAGTATAAAAATAGCATTTTGAATGAAGGTTGCAAGACTATGATTATGATTTTTGTCTGTCTCCTTTTTAAATTATTTTCCCCAACATATGACATTTCAGAGCTTGACTGACATAAATTTTCATGAAATACTTAATATTGTTACTGCATGAGACACTAAACTAATCATTACCAAGTGTCTCCAGGAATTTTCTGGATCAGGTGAATCTGATCACTAGACTGGAAGCTCTTCTCTCTCCACATAAATATCTTAGCTGCAAATATACAGGTGGACAAGGTAGACTTCTGAAAATAATTTTATTTATTTATTAACCTTTTTTTTTTTTTTAAATTGTGATTTGGGTGAAAGTTTACAGATCAAATTCTCTTTCCATACAGCAGTTCATATACACATTATCTCTTGACATTGACTGCAAATTACCCCAATGCAACAGCTCCCCTTCCACTAAAAATAATTTTCTTATAATATAGAATTTGTTATAAAAACCTTACCTTGTTAAAAAAAAAGAGTTAGCACAAAGATTAAATGTTTTTTTTAACAAGACATACGAAATTATACTGAAAGAGCTAGATAATTTGCTCTGACAAAATTGAATCAATTTTTCCTTGATAAAAGTATAAGGAAATTTGTTCTCTCTGAGAATTCCAGAGGCTATTCATCTTAGTGGTTTAAAAAAAAAAGGCAGTAGCAAATTCAAAACTAAAATGCATATTTAGAAATTAGGAAAAAAAAAAAAAAAGAAAAGCATTTGCTCCTCAAGCTTGGCATCTGTGGAAATTTTGACTGGATGCACAAAATTAATATTTATTAAGTAGAGAACTACACTAGATTTTTAAAAATAGATATTCTCTCATTTAGTTACCTTACGGAAACTCTCTGAACTAGCTTTCATTAATCTGAATTAATAGAAAGGAAACAGAAGTTCAGGGCTGCTAAATAACTTCAACAAGGTCACAGGTTCAAGTTGCAAAGACCAAGTTGCATAGCTAAAACAAAAACAAGTCTATATAACAAGTTTGCACTTTCTATTATACATGCTAAATAGAGTTAGACCTGAGAGGTTTTCAGCAATAAAATGCATCCTTTGTTGGAGGCATTTTTGCCCTTGTGTCATCAGTATCTTACTTTCTACCTTGTACTTCATAAAGATTTTGAAAATAGAGTTAATGTCTTGTTTCTTGGTTTTTGTTCTGCCCTAATGCAGTAGCAGTTCTTTACCCCAAAATATATCTTCTTCATGTCCTGAAACCATAATTTTATTTTTTGAAAATATACAACACTAAAACAGTTGAGAGAGCCCATATCTTAATACAAATTGATTTTTAAATATCTTTCTGTCACAACAACTCAACACCTATTCTACCTGACCTAACATTCTACATCTTCAACAATATTTTCTATATACATTTTTTAAGGAAGTTTGCTGAGATTGGAAATGCCCTTTAGGTGATCTAAGCCTGATCCTAGGTCCCAAAACCAAACCCACTGCAATCAACTCAATTCCAACTCATAATAGAGGCATATTTCATAAGAGGAAAGGAGTTGTCCCATGAAGATGCTGAGGATCAGGTTTTTCATAGTGTGATTCATGGCAAAATTCAAAGAACCTGGGATTTGGAATAAGATCGATATTCAATCTCAGTTCAACCACCGAGTACATTTGTAATCTTGAGTAATTTACCTAATCAATAATTCAACTTTCTCCTTTATTAAATAGGGATAATAATGACAAAGAATTCCTGGGTGGCACAAATGGTTATGTGCTCCACTACTTACTGAAAGGTTGGGGATTTGAACCCACTCAGAGGTGCTTCAAAAGACAGACCTGGAGATCTGCATCCAAAAAGGTCAGTCACAGCATTAAAACCTCCTTGGAATAGTTCTATTCTGCACACAAAAGGTCTGCTGAGTCCGAATCGACTCCAGGACAACTAATAACAACAATAATGACAAACTGGTTTCTTGTGAAAAACCAAATCAGGTAATTTTCAAAAATGTCCTTGATCTATGTTTGGTGTGTAACAGCTGTTTATAGCATTTTAGTTTCTGCATTGAGCAGCCCTTTTAGAGAGTCATGTTTAAACACACCCTGAACATGAATAACTGCAGAAATTATTTGGAAAGAATCTGTTGTATAAGAACTCAGTAAATGTTTAAAAGTATCCAACATGGGTTAAACTAGTTTACCAGTAAACTATCTCTCTTTCAACTGCATTAATGTTTAGTATGATTTACGGTCTTTACCTTTCATTTTCCTATCATTCATATTTCAATGTCATCTTGATCAATAAATTTAAAACTCTAATTTTGGGTTTCACTAAAACAACAATTAAGAAATACCATTTTAAAGGCTTAACATTTAGCTTAAAAAGCTGTTACTATTCTTCCATGAACTATGATTCTGAGAGTCATTATCAGTCTGATGTTAGCTATACAGCTGGGCTTTGCTGGAGTTTTCAGATCAAGACATTACTTCTTGTTTTAGGAAAGATCTCCATGTTTAGCATCTAAATTGCATCTTGCCTTGGCTTACTAGTTCCAGATGGATAGATTCTGACTTGCACACTATTCAATTCCCTATTTTAGCCTGTCTTTCCTCTAACAATGCTCAGCACCCATGCAATTTGGATATGGAACATCTGAACTAAATTGCAAGACCCTCGTGAGAGAGGATGTCTTGTTAGGAGCAAATGCCCATGAAAGCCTTTTGAATCTTTTCTAATCACAATCTAACCCTCCAGCTTCTTATTCGTTGTTTTCTGCAGTAATGAACCAAAACACCATGCTGAAAGCTAGAAGGATTATTTTTAAGTCTCAAACTCATTTTTATGTATCTCTTGCACTTACAATCACATTTAGATTGTTTCTGTTGCTTTAGTCTAATTTCCAAGGGAGATTTGTCTGTAGAGATCTTTCTCTTTCATTTCAAGATGTGCTACCCGTCATAGCTGAGGTTTTTACCACTCAACAGTCGTAGAGATTCCCGAAAGGATAGCTAGTATATTATCATGCACAAAGTGGGTGGCTTAGGAGAACAAGTGTGAAAAAATAAGGACATAATCTGAGCATTTTTTCTATGCCACTCGTATCTACCACCTCTATAATTGTTGTGTTGATAGTGTTGTTAGATGCTATTGAGTCAATTTTCAGCTTATAAACACCTATATGACAGAATAGAAATACACCATAGGGTTTTTTGGCCCTAATCATTACAGAGGAGCTCTGGTAGTGTAGTACCTAAGGCACTTGACTGCTAATCAGAAGGCTGGCAGTTCAAACCCACCAGCTACTCCTTAGAAGGAAGGTTGGGCAATCTGCTTCTGTAGTGATACCACCTTGGAAACCCAAGGAGGGGTGCCTATGAGTCAGGTCTAACTCGATGGCAAATAACAACAATAACAATCTTTACAGGGGCGGATTGCCAGATCCTCCTCCCATAGAGTGACAGGGTGCATTCAAACAGCCAAACTTTTGGTTAGCAGCCAAGTGCTTGCCTGGTTTACTACCACTGTTCCTTTGATATAGCTATAGATTACTACTCCATTTGAATTTGTTTTCTGTTTTTAAAAAAATGATTATGAGAAAAAAATAAATCATCACTTGTCAGGTAACTCTATTTCTCTTACTAAAGTACATTAAAGAAATAAAACTCGTGTTATTTTGTTTGTCTATTCCCCTATAAACTTCTTTTTATATCACATGGGGATCCTGTGTCCCAAACCAGTTTGATTTGGACAGCTTTTTTATTTTTCCAGGTAATTAAAACTTTTAAAAAATGTACTAATTACAAAATTTGCTTTCACTATTTCTGTGTTAAAAGATACTGTGCTATTTTAAATATAATAATATACTGGTATTTTTGTCTTCTATTATGGCCATGTTAAATATCTTTGATGTGACTAAAATTTTTCTTAAATTATGCAAAGATATTCTCTATATTAAACTTTTAAATCATAAAGGTGCATTAAAAATCCTCTCCTGGTTCAAATTCTTCTAAATGATTAGATTATTTTAATTATTTTTGCCTGGGCTTCCAATAAGATTAAGTATCTTTTCTTAATTTTATTAATCACAAATATTTTCCTAAACAGGAGCTCTGGTAGCATAGTGCCTAAGGGATTTGACTGGTAACCAGAAGGCTGGCAGTTCAAACCCACCAGCCACTCCTCAGAGGGCAATCTACTTCCATAGTGATATGGCCTTGGAAACCCAAGGAGGGGTTGCTATGAGTCGAATCTGACTCAGTGGCAGTGAGTTTGTCTTTTTGTTTTCCTAAACAACAATTATGACCTCTATCTAATTCTAGAATTTCCTGTGGAAATAATTTTAGTATGGACATTTAGGACATTAAAAATATCTGAAGGAAGATGTGGAAGAAAAATTAAGGGAGCAAAGGTCAATTTTGTTTTTACAGGCCTAATTCTCAACCCTTCTTCTAGAATCAGAGCATGTAGTTCATTGACTCCTTCCACTTTTATCCTTCTATGTGTGTGGATAAGAAAATTAACTATTCTTTAGACACAGAGTTCACTGCATACTTGCATATAATTTAAATGAAAATGAAAATTTTAGAAATGTAGACAAATAATGATATCATTAATCTGGAGGAATATAGGCAGCAACAGCTAAGAAATGTTTGAGAATTGCAATGAGATAGAGGAACTCAATAGAAATTAAAACATTATAAAACTATCAAAATTAAAACACTATGGTAGTTTCTAGTTTTCTAAATATTGTAAATTAAGCCACTAAGGTTATTTGTTGATGAGACTATGTTTACATATCTTTTTTGGGGGAGAGAGGCATGGGAAGTGACTAGGTGTAGAATTGCTGGATCATATAACTTTTTAAGATGCTGGAAAACTATAAAGTAGCTGTACCATCTTTTGTTTTCACAAACACTATATGAAAGTTGAAGTTGTTCTACATTCTCACAAAGTTGGATATTGTTAAGAATTATGTGTGTTTTCCTTTTGATTTTTCAACTGGTATTTAGTTGTCTCTCTTTGTAATATGAAAATATATTTTCCTCTTGACTATGGATGTTGGACATTGTATGATATAACTATTATTCATCAGTAGAATTTTCTTTATAAAATGTCTGATCAAATCTTTTTCCCATTTTTAAAAATTTTGTTCGATTTTTTATTGAGCTATAAGTATTCTTTATATATTATGGGCACAGGCCTTCATCTGATGGACATTCCACAAAAATTATCTTCTTATCTATAGCCAACATTTTCTTTTTCTTTTTTTTTTTTTTTTTTATTAGGATTTGGGTGAAGATTTACAGAGTAAATTCACTTTTCAAACAGCAGTTCACATATACTTT
>NW_006921603.1:1457046-1482292 GCF_000298275.1 Orycteropus afer afer
ATACCAGAAAGATGTTTACTTGTGTTTTATTGACTATGCAAAGGCATTTGATTGTGTGGATCATGACAAATTATGGATAACATTGAGAAGAATGGAAACTGCAGAACACTTAATTCTCATGAGGAACTAGGAGGCTGTTGTTCGAACAGAACAAGGGGACACTGCATGGTTTAAAAATCAAGAAGGGAGTGTATCAGGATAGTAGCCTTTCACTATACATATTCAATCTACGTGCTGAGCAAATAGTCCAAGAAGTTGGACTATATAAAGAAGAATGTGGTATCAGGATTGGATCATTAACAACCTGTAATACACTGATGACACAACTTTGCTTGTTGAAAGTCAGGATGACTTGAAGCACTTACTGATGAATATTGAAGAAAACATTCTGAAGTATGGAATACATCACAATATAAAGGAAACAAAAATTCTTACAACTGGACCTATAAGCAGCATCATGATAAATAGAGAAAAGATTGAAGTTGTCAAAGACTTCACATTGCTTGGTTCTACAATCAACGTCAATTGAAGCAGCAGTCAGGACATCAGACAACATATAGCACTGGGAAAGTCAGCTGCAAAGGACTTCTTTCAAGTGCTGGGGAGCAAAGATGTCTCCTTGAGGACTAAGGTGCACCTGACACAAGCCATGATACTTTCAATTGCCTCATATTCGTGTGAGAGCTGGACAATGAATAAGGAAGACAGACAAAGAATTGACGCTTTTGAGATGTGGTGCTGGCGAAGAATGCTGAAAGTACTATGTACTGCTAAAAGAACTAATAAATCTGTCCTAAAGGAAGTGCAGCCAGAATGCTCCTTGGAAGCAAGAATGGCCAGACTTTGTCTCACCTACTTTGGTCATGTTGTCAGAAAGGACCTTTCTCTGAAGAAGGATGTCATGCTTGGTAAGCTGGAAGGTCAATGAAAGAGGGGAAGGCCGTCAAGGAGATGGATTAACACAGTGGCTGTGGCGATGGGGTCAAGTATAGCAGGGATAGCAGAGCTGGCGCGAGTCCAGGAGATGTTTCTTTCTACTGTGCATAGGGTCACTATGAGTCAGAGATGACTCAGTGGCACCTGACAACAACAAAAAACAATGACAGCAACAAAGAAAAACTTAAAAATAAAAATACAAATTGCCAATGTTTTATTTTAGGATATTTTTTTTTTATTTCATCTAAGAAGTATTTGCCTAATCCAAAGACAAAAACATTTTCTCAAATGTTTCTGCCAGAGGTTTATGTTTTCTACTCCTATGTTTATACTGATGATCTATTGCAAATTAATGTTTATGTATGTTGTTGTTGTTATTGTTATATGCCGTCGAGTCGGCCCCAACTCATAGCGACCCCTCCTTGGGTTTCCGAGGCAGTAACACTACGGAAGTAGGATGGCCCAACCTTCCTTCCGAGGAGTGGCTGGTGGGTTTGAACCGCCAGCCTTCTGGTTAGCAGTCAAATGCTTTAGGCACTATGCCACCAGAGCTCCCAGGTGCTACCATGTACATATATAACTTATCACAGTGCACTGTTGTCAAAGTTTGATGACTTAAAGTGTAGAAAATTTACTTCTCTTCAGACTCCTTTACCTTCCCTATTTTTATGTATAATTGTCTAAGATATTTCCTCTACATACACCCAGCACCAAATCAGATGACTTTGTCTTTACCTCAACCAAAAAATAAATTAAACGGAACTTAGGTGATGAAGGCTAAGCTATTATGGTTGCTTCCATATTACTTATTTGCTGTTCCTCTCTTCCTCTGGAGGTCCCTGTCTTCTTCTGTTACACTCTTCTATTTGGAGAGCTTTCTTTAGTCATTCTTCTGGAGTATGTTTCCTTGCCACACATTATTTTAATGTTCCTTCACCTTAGAGAGTCCTTGTTTTCCCTTTATTCCTGATGGATAACAAAAATACTCATTCCATCAAGTCTGTTCCAGCTTATGGCAACCAGATAGAAAAGAATAGAACTGCCCCATAGGATGTCCAAGGCTAGAATTCTTTCCAGAAGCAGACTGCCACATCTTTCTCCCACAGAGCAACTGGTGGATTCAAACTGCTGATCTCTGGGTTAGCAGCCAAGCACTTAACCTCTGTGCCCCCAGAGCTCCTCTTGATGAGTAGTATCACCAAATATACAACTTGGATTCAGCAGTTCTTTACTTTCTAATGGTGCAGTGGTTAAAGCATTTGGCTTTAAAGGGTCATGGTTTGAACTAATTAGCCATTCCATGGGAGAAGGATAAGGCAACCTGTCTCTGTAAAGATTTACAACCTTGGAAACTCTATGGAGCAGTTCTACTCAGTCCTATAGGGTCGATATGAGTTGGAATTGATTCTATTACAGTGGTTTGGCTTTTCTTTTCTTTTCTTTTTTTCAGCACCTGAACAATGTGCTATTTCCTTCTGGGTTCCATGTTTTCAGATGGAAAACCCATTGTCATTCAAATTGATGATCTTTTAGACAGACTATTATGAGGCCTATTATTCCTTTCTGGATGTTTTTAAAATATTTTTCTTTTTTTTAAATTTTTGGAAGTTTAATTATAATATGTCTTGGTGTGGATATCTTTGGATTTATCCTATTTGGAATTCCTCTCATTTTATAGTTTTAAGTATTTTATCACTATGAGGGTGTCTTCTATCATCATATTTTTTTCAAATATTCTTTCAGCCTCATGCCATCTCTTCTCTCCTTTTAGCTTTCTGATCTAAATTTTCTTAATTTTTAATTTTTTCCATAGGTCACTAAGACTCTGTTACATTTTCATTCTATTTTTTCTGTATTTGTCAGATTGAATGCATGCTGTTGGGGCATGCTCAAATTCACTGGTTCTGTCCTTGTCATTGACACTCTAATGTTGATTCCATCCAGTCAGATTTTTTTAAGATGTCAGTTATTGTAGCTTTCATTTCTATCTATAATTTCCATCTATTTCTTTTTTACAACTTCTTTTTCTTGCTGAGACTTCCTATTTTTTATGTATTTCAAGAAAATTTGTTATTTATATCTAAAGTATATTTTATGGAAGCTCCTTTAAAATCCTTGTCATATAAGTCTAATATCAAATTCAGCTTGATACTAGAATTTATTAATTACCTTTTCTCATTATATTGTTGTTTTCCTGGGTCTTGATACGAAGAGTGATTTTTCATTCTATCTGAGACATTTTGGTTCTTATGTTAAGAGAATCTTATTCATACCTAAGTCTTGTAATTTGACAAAGCAGTCACCTTATTTTGGTAGAGTGTGTAAGTTCTAGCCTGCTTTTATGGGTTTTAATTTCAGTGACATTAGTTTCTGAACACTTGCAATAGTGTTACGGTCATTTTTGCTTTTCTGGTTCTGCTGGGGCTCCTGCTCAATCTCAGCTCTCTCATATGTGGGGTCATTGGGAAGTCTTCAGGCTGAAAGAAAAACGTCACTGGGCCTCACTGTCCTTATGCCTCAGGATGGAGACCAAGGAGGCATTGAACTGCTACTCCTGGAATTGTGAGTAGATGAGACCAGATTTTGGGTTCTGGTTCTGAACTGGATGATGGGATAGTCAGAGCTCAAGCTGTCAGCAGATCACACCACAGCCTGGCACACACTGTGGATGAAGAGCTGGGATGTCTAAGCTTTTGCTGCCACTGCTGATAGAAGTTTCATTAACAATGGCCCTATATGCAGAGCGAGGAGCTCTGGTAGCATAGTGCCTAAGGCACTTGACTGCTAACCAGAAGGTTGGTGGTTCAAACCCACCAGCCACTCCTTGGAAGGATGATGGGACAATCTACTTCCATAGTGATACTGCCTTGGAAACCCAAGGAAGGGTCACTATGAGTTGTGTCTGATTCGACGGCACATAACAACAACATATGCAGAGCGGTGCTTAGAACTCTCCATTAGGTCTCTGTTGGAATTCCTCATCTCCAGTCCTTTGGCCAAACAGAGCAGTATTTTCCTTTTTTTTTTCTTCATTTTTGATTGATTTGTTCCTATTGATGTTTCCTGGTTGCAGCCCTCTCCAGTGTCCAGTCTAGATTATTTGTAAGATAAAAAGAAAGTCCAGGAGACTCACTATATTATCATTCCTCGATTACTGTAGTCTCCATCCAGTCCGCCTTCTCTTCAGCTTTCAGAGTCCTTTTACCATTGCCCATCAAATAACTCCCAAGATATTTAATGGAATTTAGAAAGGAAGAATAGAGAAAAGAGAGTCTACTGTCTTGTTCCCAAATTTTTAGCTATTATTTTTACAGCTGCAACTTTAACTTTTATTTTTAATATACTTAGCAATTTACAGTGTTCCTGGAGCATGCTAAGTACTTGGCAAAAAAAGAAAAAGAAAAAAACCCACCTGTGAATAAGTGAGTTAACAAATAAGTGGTTGCTTACATAAAAGGAAGAATGAAGAAATGAAGAAAGGTTGAAAAAAGAAAACAAGAGAAGAAAGAATACTGCTATTGATAGGCCATTCTAATAACAACATTATATGTTATAAAGTAGACAGCCTTACTTGTGTTACTAATGTAGATTTTTTTAGCAATTAATTTCAATTCTATAAACTTATGTATTCTTATTTATAAAAGAATTTTAGGTCCCTGGCAGCCATGTAAACTGTGGCTCTCAGTTTCTTGGAAAGTCACAATTGATGCTCTACTTAAAAGTGGTATGCATGGTATTATGGTATACTTGGAGTTCCAGAGGCGGTTTGCCAGGCCTTTGACACAGCTGTGGAGTAGTGAGAAACAACAGCAAGGGGACTGAATTGGTGTAAAATAGTAAGGGATTTTGTGCATCTTCCCAAGCCATGGCATATGTGGGGCATGAGTCAGAGGTTGAGCTGCCAAAAATGAAAGGCTCAACAGAGCTTTCACCTATAAGCATGTGGCGACACACTCTTAGTTTTCTAAATGTGTTCACATATTGAAAGAAATCCACCCAGTGAGTATTATCTTTGAACATCAAGGAAAAACATGTCATGGCTAATGCCCATCAACTGTTAATGCAGCCTGTTCCTTTGTTGGGACTTTTGTTTCCAGACTAATGGATATTTCATTTAACTGATATACTCTGACTTGTTGATGTACCATTAGCACCTAAAATTTTTATGTGAAAAGTCACTAGGAATGTGCTGAGGGTGCATCTGTTTACTCTCTTAGCTTCAAATAACTAACGGCCTTATATAAAGAGTATTAAACAAACATTGGAATTGAGGATAAAATTGTCAACAGAGAAACAATATATAAATGTATCATTATATACAATTTTCTTGCTTATATACTGATTTTATACAAACATGCACATTTAATGATAACCATAGATATGTGCAGTAGCTTTGACAGGTGCATAGGATGCTTCATGAATATATATGGAACCATGATTGCTTTTTTTCAGAGGCAAGTAGTATTAAGTGTTCAACACTAATGATATGATAGCATTTACAATCTATTTTCCCAAATGCAGGTAGAATTTTCTTTCTAAAATGGAAATCTGATCAAATATTTCCATTACTTTATTAAATCTTTCAATGCTTATTTGTTGAGTATCTCATATTTGCCACTCACTTTGTATGATGTGGAGACTATGGTACATGGTGCTAATAAAACAAATAGGAAATTTTTAGTCTTTTAAAAGAATACTTAAAAGATGAAACTCTTGAAAAGTTTTACTAGTTCCTAGATGATATGGGACCATTTTTAATTAAACAATCATATGGTGTATTATGCTGACAGTGACAAATTAAAGAGAATAGTGTCACATTTGTTGTCAAAAAGAACATTTCAAGATCTATCCTGAATTACAATGATGTTAGTGATAGAAATATATCCATACACTTTCAAGGAAGACCAGTTAATACATCTATTATTCAAATTTATGCACCAACCACTAAAGCCAAAGATGAAGATATTGAAGATTTTTACCAATTTCTGCAGTCTAAAATTGAACAAACATGCAATCAACATGTATTGATGATTATGGGTGATTGGAACGTGAAAGTTGGAAACAAAGAAGAAGCTTCTTTCTTTGTATGGCCTTGGTGAAAGACATGATGCTGGAGATTGCAAGATAGAATTTTGCATGACCAATGACTTCTTCGTTGCAAATACCTTTTTTAAACAACATAAATGGCAGCTATACACAGAGGCCTTGCCAGATAGACTACAAAGGGATCAAATTGACTACATTTGTGGAAAGAGACAATGAGAAGCTCAGTATCATCAGTCAGAACAAGGCTGGGGCCGACTGTGGATCACCACCAATTGCTCGTAGGCAAGTTTAAATTGAAACTGAACAGAATTTAAACAAGTCAAAATATAAACTTTAGTATATCCTACCTGAATTTAGATGTCATTTGAAGAATAAATTTGATTGACCACCAGTGACTGAAGACCAGACGAGTTGTGGGATGACATCAAGAATATCATACACAAAGAAAGCAAAAGGTCCTTAAAAAGACAGAAGAAGAAGAGAAAACCAAAATGAATGTCAAAGGAGACTCTGTAACTTGCTCTTGAATGGAGAATAGCTAAAGCAAATGGAAAAATGATGAAGTAAAAGATCTGAAATACAGATTTTAAAAGACAGCTCAGGAGGCCAAAGTAAAGTATTATAATGAAATGTGCAAGGTCCTAGAGATGGAAAATCAAAAGGGAACAACACACTTGGCATTTCTGAAGCTGAAAAAAACTGAAGAAAAAATTCAAGCCTTGGGTTGCAGTATTGAAGGCTTTTAATGGCAAAATATTTAACAATGCAAGAAGTATATATATATAAAAAAAAGATGGATGGAATAAACAGAGTCACTCTGTTGTATAGCCATTTCAGGAGCTAGTATACAATCAAGAACCAATGATATTGAAGGAAGAAGTCCAAGCTCCACTGAAGAAATTGGCGAAAAACAAGACTCCACTAAAGAAATTGGCAAAAAACAAGGAAATCATGGAAAACCCATTGAGATGTTTCAACAAGTGGATTCAGTGCTGGAGGTGTTCATTTATTTATGCCAAGAAATTTGGAAGACAGCTACCTGGCCAACCAACTGGAAGAGATTGATATTTGTGCCCATTCCAAAGAAAGGTGATCCAACATAATTGAAAATTATCAAATGATATTGTTAATATCACATATAGTTAAAATTTTGCTGAAGATAATTAAAAAATAGTTGCAGTGGTATATTATAGGGAGCTTCCAGAAATTCAAGCTGGATTCAGAAGAGGATGTGGAATAAGGGATATCATTGCTGATGTCAGTTGGATCTTGGCGGAAAGCAAAGAATACCAGAAATATGTTTACCTGTGTTTTGTTGACTATACAAAGGCACTTGACTGTGTGGTTGGTTTGGTTGGCATGTACCTTTGAGTCAGACCCGACTCATAGCGACCCCTCTTTGGGTTTCTGAGGCAGTATCACTACGGAAATAGATTGCCCCATCTTCCTTCTGAGGAGTGGCTGGTGTGTTTGAACTGCCAGCCTTCTGGTTAGCAGTCAAGTGCCTTAGGCACTATGGTACCAGAGCTCCTATTGTGCAGATCACAACAATTGATGGATAACATTAAGAAGAGTGGAAATTCCAGAACACTTAACTGTGCTCATAAGGAACCTGTACATAGACCAGGAGGCTGTTGTTTGAACAAAACAGTGGGATACTGCATGGTTTAAAATTAGAACAAATGTGTGTCAGGGATGTATCCTTTCACCATCCTTATCCAATCTGTGTGCTGAGCAAATAATCAGAGAAGCTGGATTACATGAAGAAGAATGTGGCATCCAGATTGGAGGAAGACTCATTAACAACCTGCACTATGCAGATGACACAACCTTGTTTGCTGAAAGTAAAGAAGACTTGAAACACTTATTGACAAAGATCAAAGACTACAGCGTTCAGTAGAGATTGCATTTCAACATAAAGAAAACAAAAATCCTTAAAACTGCACCAGTAAGCCACGTCACAATAAATGCAGAAAAAATTGAAGTTAAAGATTTCCTTTTAGTTGGATCCATGGTCATTACCCATGGAAGAAACAGCAAAGAAATTAAATGACCATTCATTGGGCAAATATGCTGCAAAAGCAAAAAAAACAGACTCACTGCTGTTGAGTTGGATTTGTCTCGTAGTGACTCCTCCTTGGGTTTCTGACATGAGATCACTACAGAAGTTGACTGCCCAACCTTCCTTTCAAAGAGTGGCTGGTGGATAAGACCTCTTAAAATGTGTAAAAGCAAAGATGTCACTTTGGAGACCTAAGTTGTGTCTTATCCAAACCATGTCTTTTCAGTAGCCTTGTATGACTAAGAGAGATGGACAATGAATAAGGAAGACCACAGAAGAATTGATGCATTTGAATTGTGGTGGTTGCAGAGAATACTGAAGGTACTATGAACTGCTAGAAGAATGAACAAATCTGTCTTGAAGGAAATACAGCAAGAATGTATTTTAGAAGCGAGACTGGCCAGACTTCATCTCTCCTACTCATGTTGTAGGAAGGCAAAAGTCCATAGAGAAGGATATGATTCTGGGTAAGGGAGGGTTAGTGGAAAAGGGGAAAACCCCAAAAAAGACGGATGGACACAGTGGCTGCAGTGATGGGCTCAAGCAGAGCAATAATTGTGAGGAGGCTGCGGGACCAGTAAGTGTTTCCTTCTGTTGTACATAGGGGTGCTATGAGTCAGAGCCAAACTGACAGCACCTAACATATGATATGGACCTACTTACAACATTTTAAAATATTTTTCTTCATATTTTCTCCTCTTTACATTTCAACTCACCTCCGTATTCCCATCCCCACCACCAAAGAAAACGATATTTCCAGTTGCCTTTGACTTTTCTCTCATGTCCTTCCTTTCGTCTAATACTACCTCATCTTCCAAATCGGTACCTTCATTTAAAAAGTACCACTGCATTTTTAACCCCCTGTTGTGATATCAGTTCTTCTAGAATGGCTTTCCTGTTCATCTTGATAGCCATTGGGTGTTAGCTAAATGTCCCTTCTTTATGTTCCCAATAATTCTATAAAGTCTTCAGTAGCTCTTGCCACATTTTTTAAACAATATTGTATCATTTTACTTAATTGTATATAACCTGGATGGATTTTAAACATCTTGAGCAACAATGCTTTCTAAGTGCCCAGTCCAATGCCTTGCACACAGTACTCAACAGCTTTGTGTTGGTACTCAACAGATATTTGTAGAGTCTGAATAAAGCAGTCCTAATTCAGGCTTAGAATACCAAATTTGTTTCTAAATGACATTGAAATACTTGATCTATGCTGTTATAGGTTTGGTCATTTCTCTTCAGGATAATGGACTACAGGGCATAGTCTCTGTATGCATCCAACATACAAGCCACAGGGCCTAGAGTTGTTGTTGTTAGGTGCCATTGAGTCATTTCTGACTCATAGCAACCCCATGCACAGCAGAATGAAACACTGCCTGATTCTGCGCCAGCTCCATGATCCCTGCTATACTTGAGCCCATCATTGCAGCCACTGTGCCAATCCATCTCGTTGAAGGCCTTCTTCTCTTTCATCGACCCTCCACCCTACCAAGCATGACATCCTTCTCCAGGGAATGGTCCCTTCTGACAGCATGACCAAAGTAGGTGAGACAAAGTCTAGCCATTCTCGCTTCCAAGGAGCATTTTGGGTGCACTTCCTCCAGGACAGATCTGTTAGTTCTTTTAGCAGTCCATGCTGCTTTCAGCATTCTTCGCCAGCACCACAACTCAAAATCAACTCTTCTTCAGTCTTCCTTATTCATTGTCCAGCTCTCACATGCATATGAGGCAATTGGAAATATCATGGTTTGTGTATCAGGTGCACCTTAGTCCTCAAGGAGACATCCTTGCTCGTCAACACTTGAACCAGTTCCTTTGCAGTTGACTTTCCCAGTGCTACACGTCATCTAATGTCCTGACTGCTGCTTTCATTGGCATCGATTGTAGAACCAAGCAACGTGAATTCTTTGACAACCTCAATCTTCTATCCATTTATTGTGATTCTGCTCATTGGTTCAGTAGTGAGGATTTTTGTTTTCTTTCTATTGAGACGTAATCCATACTGCAGACTGTATTTTTCAACCTTCATCAGTAAGTGCCTCAAGTCATCCTCACTTTCAGCAAGCAAAGTTGTATTGTCTGCATATCTCAGGTTGTTAATGATTCTTCCTCCAATCCTGATGCCATGTTCTTCCTCATATAGACCAGCTTCTCAGATTATTTGTTCAGCATATAGATTGAATAAGTGTGGGGAAAGGGCTTAGAGTAGTGCTGTCCAATAAAGCTTCCTATAATGGTAGAAATGTTTACCTTTGCTCTCCAAAAAGTTGATAGAAGCCATATATGATTTTTAAGCACTTGTAATATGGCTGGTATGACAGGCATATTTTTTATTATTTAAATTTAGCTATATTAAATTTATTTTTAAATAGCCACATTTGGCTAATGGTTATCATTAAAAAAAACAAAAACAAAAACAAAAAACAGTGCATTTCCAGAGGACTTGGAAGCAGTTGTGGTTCTCTAAAAATGCAATTTGGCAATATTTATGCTGCAGCATTCTCTTTTCTCCTAATAAGAAGGAGCCTACAGAGATGCAATGCCATTTTGTTGGTGTTAATCATTATGTCTACCTGCCTGCACTCACTGTTTTTGGTTTTTTCCTTCCTTTGTCACCCCTGTTTTTTTTTTTTTTTTTCTTCTTTTGGTATTTTAAAATTTATACCAAAGCAAAAATATACTTTCATTTAGATAAAATAATAGTACAAAGTTTAAAATGAAATGAGAGTACTTCCTAGCAACTTCACCTACCCCTGATTTACTTTGCTTTGAAGCAACTATTTTGAACTCTTTCAGTTATTTCTTTGGATACTTCCCTTCATATACAAAATATATGCTTAAATAAAGTTTTTTTTTTCTATGTTAAATATTACCTATTAGCTCTATCTATGGCAGAAGAAGATTCAACTCTTTTGTATGCCCCAACATGTGTGCACATATACACACACATACACACACACTCATTTATATCAAGCTAGGCACTTGTCTTTCCCCATCTTTCTAATATGATTTTAGTAAAATCATTATTCAGTGTTTATATAAATAGATCTATTTACTATACCTGATGTCCACTTCCATGTAAGCAGTGCTGGATTCTCTGTGCCTTTACCCATTCACGCCAGAAAAAGTGGGGATAGTGATTTTGGAAAGAGAAGCAGAGCAGATTTGACTCTACATCTTTCTCTTGCATCTTCTCACTGAAAATTAACTTGCTCATGGATTTTCCTCCTCTGTGCCATAAGATTTATAGTTTCAAGATCTGCTCTGGCAAAAAAATAGAGTGTGTGTAGGTTTAGGGGATCAGATCACATTTGGGGAATCAGAAAACATGGAGTGTTTAAGAATCTGTTTGGCAAGGATCTGTGATTTTGACCTTGGGTTTTAGCAGAAGAGCAGGGTATTTTCACACTATGTACAGTTCATTTTTATCTGCTGGCTCTGAGTAAGAGAACTTGAATTGTAATACTTTGATTTATGATGTCTTTGACAACAAGTAAGTGGCTGTTCCTATAGAAGCTTGGCTGTACACCTAGGGTCACAATCATTAAGTACAAGTCAAGCAAAGTCTTCAGCAAGGTTTTAGGATCTGGGCAACAGGTATACCAGTCATAGTGCAGTGGAAGTGGCACTTTTGATAGGGTATTTAACTTCACTAATTATTATTTTTTCTCATGTAAATCATTGAAAATTATAATAGCCAATTTGTAGACTTCTTTAGGAGGGTCAAATAAGGTCATGACTAAATGAATTAGCAGGATGTCTAGTACATGGTGAGTACTTAATACTAGATACTAATGTCATTATCTGCATATCAGTTATAGAGTGAGAATGATTGAGATTTCTTCATATTATGTTTTTCCTTTTGTTCAGAATGCCATGACAGTTGAGGGCAGAAAATAATGGATACAGTCTATTAAAATGGATAGGGGGATGGAAAGTAGCAAATATATGGATAGTCAAAGATTGGTTATCCCAAATTAAGAGTTGTAATTACTGCTACTGGTCCACAATGTGCAATACTTTATAATGATGTTTAAGTCTATATGTTATCAATTTGAAACAGAATGCAATCCCATAGTTTTGAATCATCTACAATTATCCGATCATAACCCTGTAGGTCATACTTCTTTAACTATTTAATGTTGATTATATCATTTTTACCCTTTCTGCAACCATTTTAATATCATGCTTTATTTGATCTTGGGGAATGGAATTGCATTTCCTATTATAGATAATTGGAATGCTTTTATCTCATTGCCCTAGAAAAATGAATCATGGAAGGATATTAAAATTAAATGATAATCTAAGCAATGGATATTTTTCATATTAAGGCTGAGGTCTATAAATTGCATTAACAACTTCCCTGTATTCAACCACTGCTTGTTATTAAAATGAATATAGATATAAAGATAAATATAAACAGACATACTCAGTAGGGAAAAAGAGGCAATAGTGCATGTATGTGTATGCATGTGTGTATATGAGGAAAACTACAAAGAAAGCATAAAAAAAAAGAAAGAAAGAAACTGACTGCCGTCGAGTTGGATCCAACTCATGGCAACCCCTCCTTGGGTTTCTAAGGTGGTATCACTACAGAGGTAGATTGCCTGATGGCATGATTAGTTCTTATGAAACTGTGCTATGTTTCTCATGAAAATACATATTTAGGTATGATAATGAATGTAATAATCCCAAAATGAATAAAGAAGTAGAAGGAAGAGTATATTTATTTCTCAATGAAAACTTTAAAGTTCAACTTGAAGTTAATTCTTTCCACTAATTACATGCAAAGTGTGAAACTTATGCTATCACACAGACACACACACACACAACCCTTGAGTTATCTACCTACGTAGATGGATGCATGTAAATGTGAAAAGGTAGATTCTAAGAATATATACAAATATATGGGTTTTATTTAGACAACTATTAAATATTTATCATGTAATAATACCAGTTTTGTTGTCTTAGATGAATTAAAAGAAAATGTTTTACCCTGGAGAATTCATGTTCTAGAAAGCTGCTATATTTAAAAATATCACAAAAATTTGAGGCAATCTGTATGTCAATAGAAAGATAAGACTTCAATATCACATACAGTTAAAAATAAAAATTAGAAATAAGATTAAGAATAAGGATGAGTGAGCTAGGAGAGAATTAGGATGGTTACAGATGAAAGGGTAATAAATAGTGGTTATAAAGGGAAATAAAATAGTGGTTAGAAGGTTATATAAGGATATTAAAGTCTAAAAAACTAGAGCTTCATCTTAGACCTTGAGATTTTGGAAATAAAATCAAAACAGAATGTCCAACTGGGACTGTAATATTCGTTGACCCTAATTATGTATCTTGTATTTTCTAAGGTGGGGCTCATGTTCTATTCTGTTATATTTGTGACATACAGAAACTCAACAAAAATAGAAAGAGAATGAAAAAAAAGCAAGGACAGATAATTCAGGAATGCAAATGACAGAGAAGGAGCAGGTTACCTGCTTCTGGACCAGTTAATATTCTAAGGAATAAGGAGGGAGGCATAGTGCTTCTAGTGATGCCCATGATGATGTTCTGCGTATTTCCTTAAATAAAGTTTTGCCTTAACATTTATAACAAGGGCACATGATGCTACAGAAAGAGTACTGGATGGATAATCAAGAGCTTGGTGGCCAGACATGGATCTGCTTTCATCTAGCTGCAAGATCTTGGATGAGCTATTTCACCGCAACAGGTTGAAGTGCCTTCAAGTGTAAAATGAAAGAAACATGCTCAGTGACCTTTAAAACATTTTAGGCTGGAACAACTGATAATATGATTACTCTTCATTTTTCTTTTATTCTGATCAGATTTCTTCTTTACATTTCAGAATGATACCCAGTGAGTGCAATGAAACCCATTCTGAAACTCTGGAGGGGTTACTGTAGAAATTGAACCAGGAGGTAGAAAGTTGTAAGCTTAAAAGTTTACCCCCAGCTCTGCAACCCCAAATACATCTTTAGTAACTTTAATTTTAATTTTTCACCTTTGTGCAAAAGCAATTTTATTATTTGAAGTTTAAAGAAATTATTCCCATTACATCAATACAATGCCCAGGGAAAACCAATGATTGGCCCTTCAATTAACAATGTAATTGTCAATCATGTGTAAAATTACAGTCCTCCGTACATAGGAACATAGATAATGATTTAATTATGCAAAGAAGTAACATTTGGACATTTTCAAAATTAAAAATACTCATACAGGATATTAGTTTACCATTTCTTTTCTTGCTTCAGATCATAATGTCTCCTACCCTTCCTGAGAAAAATAGAGCCAAAAAGTCTCCCAACTCTCTATTTTTTTTTAAACTTTCACTTTGCATACAATTTGTCTCTCCTAGATACATAATAAAGATTAATGAGGTGTATTTTTAAAGTTATCTTTTTGTTATTATTTTCCTGCATGTTGGGTAGTTGGATTTTATGTAGAGTTGTAGAAGTTATAAGCTTTTTCTAGTGGAATTAATACTGTATTTCAGGGAGGGAAGGATTTTATGCATTTGGGAACTTCCTTACTAATTAATATCTGACAGTGTCCCTTAGATATGGTGAATATTTACCACCTTTATTTCTGTTCAGAAAGGATGAAGGATTCCTTTCAAACATGATAGGATTTTAGGAACTTTAATAGTCAGAGATCTTAAATCAATGGTGATGAAAAAATATGAGTAGAGATACTGAGAATGGTGACACAATGTCAAGTATGTAAATAATGTTACTGGACTGTTCAGGTGCAAATTGTGAATGGATTATGTTTGGTTATGTAGATTGGCACCAAAAATTGATAAAATAGATTTAAAAATGAAAAAAAGTGATATGATAATGCAATTGGCATATTTGCTCATTTAGTATATAACTATTCCCCAAAGCTTCTAATAGGATTACCACAACTGAATAATCAATAACCTGGGGATAAAAATAACTCACTACATAGCAATAAAGTGTAAAAAGGAAACAGATGTGCAGACCCCAAGTGATGACCTATTATTAGCTGTGTTCTCATATCTGAGGCATTCAATATCTCTGGCTCTTACCTCTGAAAAGGGAATTATAATACTTTATTTGATGAATGAAAAGGATTACACGGGATATACTTTTGAGGATTCTGGTAGTTCTAAGAGCCAGAATTTTCCTACAGAAGATGACTGAATGTATCAAGATGGATTGTCCGTTCTTGGTTTGTTGTTGCTGCCGTTGTTTTCCCACAGATTTGTGTGAATTTGCGGTGGTCTTAGTTTCATCAGCACCATTGAGAATGTCCATTGGATTTCTTATTCATTCATTCAACAAATATTTATTTGGGGCCTAAATTCTGTTGTTTCCAATTCACATCAGACTCTCATTTCTTGAAGTTTTCTGTCCCTCATGATCTGAGTTACAAGATACATACCTTACATTTTCTGAGAGATTCATATGTGATAGTTTTGACTTCTCAAATAGATTTGACTTCCTTTTACTCCTTTGAATTACCCCAACCACTATCTGTGAGATAAAAACTACTGGGTTCCCATTAACATCCAATCTCTGTTTCTTACTCAGTTAAAAGAAAAAAATCTGGGTACATTTCCACCATGCTAAAGGGATCTAAAGGAGGTCTGATGGCACAGTGGTCAGTCAAAGCATTTGGCTGCTAATCAAACATTTAGTGATTCAAACCTACCAGCTGCTCCATGGGAGAAAGATGAGACTGTCTGCTTCTGTAAAGATACACCAAACGAAAAAACTCACTGCCATCAAGTCAACTCTGACTCATAGCAAACCCCATTGGGTTTACAAGGTGGTACATTTTTACAGAAGTAGATTGCCCAGTCTTCCTTCTACAGAGTAGCTTGTAGGTTTGAATCACCAACTTTCTAGTCAGCAGTCAGATGCCTTAGGCACTGTGCCACCAGAGACTTGGAAATCCTATGGGGCAGTTATACTCTATCCTATAAGGTCGCTATGAGTCAGAATTGACTCTATGGCAGTGGGTTTTGTTTTTGTTTTTTTAAAGAGATACATTTCTTTCAGTATTTAGAACTAAATGTTGGCCTTCGAACTGTTAAATGAAATTTTTTTATAATATTAGCAGGAAATTTCCTTAAAAGGGACAGAGAGTCTGTTTTACTTACTGCTTAGAAGGTTTATGTTATGGCTAGAGTCCTAACAGCCATCCTGGACAATGTGAAGACTCTCCCCAAAGAATATCAAGCTAGAAGAACTCTGTCATTCTGACAACAAACTGAACTGTCAAGTCCTAGTTTCTTTTCTCTTATTGAGTAATTAACATTTATTTTGTGTTAAGTCACTATTTTTCTTCTTTTTACTATTCGCAAGCAAACCTAATTCTATCCAGTTGAATCTTGTAAAGTTTAATGGGCACATATTGAGAACATTAATAAATTCCTATTAAGTAACTGAGCCCAATTTTATGGGTTATAAATGTATCTAAGTACTATGACTGTGTGTATATTTCCCATACACGTATTGTTTCCTATAATAATAAATGTCACAGCCAACATACTGGAAATTTATTTAATTCCAGATTTAAATTAGTACAAACTCATGATTATTTGAAAACTCACATGGATAAGAAGAATACAATGAAGAAAAAATATGTGACAAAATAAATACTAAATCCTACACTAGCACATCCATAAAATATAAGTTCAATTATAGTAATAATTATAAGAGAACATGAGAGATGATCCCTCTGTCCATCTCATTTTTTTGATCTGAAACTTACAAAGGGAATAATTAGTATTACTTTTTCAGCATATTTCAATGTCACAAAATATTCTCTGAAAATTATTTGCATTTTTAATTAATAAGTATTTACTTAGTGCCTACTATTTGCCTCACACTATAGTAAATGTTATTTCTACAGATGTGAAGGGGCACATATAATGCCTGTCACTATGGAATTGAGTCAGTAACAGATTTTAGATAGATAACCAAATACATATATGAGTGTATGCAATCCTCTGGTGACTGTGTAGAGAATGAATTGAGTAAGGACATGGATGGGAACAAAGAAGACTAGTAAGAGGCCACCTGAATAGTCTAGATAAAAGATGATGCTGATTTACACTAACAGAATAGCAGTGGAAAAGGAGAGATTTGAGATGAGAGTAAATTATGTAATTCCTAATTATGGTTTGGATAAGGTCACGATGGGTAAGGGAAAAGTTGTTGAAAATAACTTATATTTCTGACCTGAACAAATGCATGCATGGTGAATGGAATAGCTGAGATAGGATAGGTTTAGGGAAAAAGATCAAGTTCAATTTTGACTTATTAAAATAGATATTCCTGGGAGCTTCCTAAATCAAGATATTCTACTCAGAAAGTAAAATGGAGGTTGGGCCAGTAAGAAATATTTGGGAGTTGCCACATGCAGATAAGATTTAATAAATTTTATACAAAATATTTTTTCAATAGTTCTATGAGTTTTTTATTAGCAATGTTTTCTTAAAAAAAAGAAAAAGAGAAAAAGGTTAGTTGATATAATTTGTTTTAGAAACATTATAATAATTTCTACTATGGTAATATAATTTCCACATGTTTAAAAGATTTAATTTTTGATAACTGGCAAATATTTTCATTGTTATTAAATTTCCATTTCATCAAAATATATTATTTTAAAACTATTATTTTGTTGCCCAAATTATGAAATGCAAAAGTAGAAAATGTTCCAAATCTCAAATATTTTACCTACTATTTAGGAAGCTACTAGAAAATGCACTTCATGGTAGTGAGAAGGCAAATGAAAAGCAGAAAAAAAATGGAGTGCACAAAGTAGAGACTCCAACAAGGGAGGGAGTTGAATGACGAATCTGGATGAATAAATAGATTTCCAGTAAAATGTTCAAGGAGCAGGTGTCCCTCCTCTGCCATTATATTTTCATGGTGAAAGGCTCCTGGAACATAGAATTCATCTGGAATGGAAAAAAAGATGGAGAAAACCTAGAGTTGACCATGTAAATTATTACATAAATTAGATTAATCTGAACTGACAAGACTAATTTTCCTAAGTGCTACAGAACACAAAGTTAAGATAGAAAGTGATTATAGTTACATAAATAAAGTTACATTTTTTACTTGAAAGTTTCATTTTTTCACTTCCATGTTTGTTAAACTAATTGTATATATATATATATATATATATATATATATATATATACACACATACATACATATCTTGAGAAAAATATGTATCAGTTTTTTGCCTAAATAATTGCAAGAAGTGTTTTTATTGCCAAAATATAGGTAATGCTAAAATTGATTTTTGAAAAATGAAGAAATACTTCTTAGGCAAACAAGATATGAAATACAACACACACACATACATAGAGAGAGAAAATGGACTGAGGCAGACATTTCCAGACATAGTGGTTAGCATGGATCCTTCCGGTTTCTAGCCCATACTCCATCACATCTCCAACTGTAAGACAAAATCAAGATTTTTACTAGAACTGACTTTTAGTGGCTGTAATACTTCCTATTAACACTTCCCTTTTCTAAGAGTGTTCAACATAATCTTTGTGAGGCAGAGAGGATGCTAGGATCTTATTCTGAAATTTGCTAAGTCTTTTTTTTTTTTTTTTTAATGTTCTCAGAATTGAGTTTGTATGCAAACCTAACTGTACATCTGCCATGAATTAGGAGCATTTGTCCCATCTTTTAATAGTATGGTTTGCCATACGGGGGTTTCAAATCTCAAAATCATTGATTAATAAATAAAATACTGCTGGGCCCATAATTCTACCAAATTACATTAGTTGCAGTTGGAGGTAAGGTCTTCCAGAAGTACATACTTATTTTAATAAGTTTATCTTTGTCTTTTTACATATAACTTTGAAATCAAATATCTGTGGAAATGTTGATTATTCGAATGGCATGAGAATAAGGCACTTTTTTCTGAGTGGTTCTTTTCATTTTTCCCTCTCTCCCATTTTTTCACAAAATGGTATTTTTTTCTTGAGAAAAAAACTTATATAGTGAAAGAACTAGGCTTTTAAAGCTTCATAGCATTTATGCATATTTTCCATGATTTTAAAAAAAGTCTAATAGTTTTTGTTAATGCAGAATACAATTTTTAATGAGGAAAATAAAAGGAGATAGTTCAGTATCCCTAGAAACCCCACAGATTTATCACCTTGTAACCACGATGTAAAAGACTTTACCAAGTGCCACATTTTGCAAGATGAGTTGTGCTCCCATGTATAATCTTATTGATGCGATCTCTGTCTGTTTACACAGTGGTTCAGTCCTGTCAAAGCCATGTATAAGAGCCTGCACACTGGAGTAGAAGTTTTCTGTTGTTAGATTTCCTGATCATATGCCCAAAATATTAATCTTGACTGCTTTCTCCCTTATAATCCTTCCCACATGAAAGTCTCATGTAAAGCTGCACAGTAAACATAACTGGAAGGTCAAGCTCTGAGGAAATGAAATCTATGATAAAGACGTGTAAGATTCTACCAACACACACTTCTACTTCAGTTCTTCCACCTACACAAAGACACATTGTTGTTTTTGTTGTTAGATGCCCTTGAATCAGCACCTACTACTAACAACCTTATGAAGAACAGAATGAAATAATGGTGCCCAGTCCTGCACCATCTTCATAATTGTTGGCATACAGAGTCCACTGTTTCAGCGACTGCGTTAATCTGTCTCTTTGAAGATTTCTCTAATTTTTGCTGGCTCTCTACAAAGTATGATGTCCTTTTCTACAATTGGCCTTATCTGGTGACATGTCCAAAGTAAGTGAGATAAAGCCTCTGCATCCTCATTTCTAAGGGCCACTCTGCTTGTATTTTTTCTAAAACTGATTTGTTGTTCTTCTGGCAACAAACACAACACCACTGACAGTGCTTGGCTGTCCTAGACAATAGTAGGTGGGATGCATTCAGACTTGATGTTCCCTCTGCCTAGAACACTCTCTTCCATATACCTCACCCACTCAGTGGGTTTCTATAGAAGGTTTATTTTCATAGTCTTATTTCTGACATTCATGATACTTTTTTCAAATTATAGTAGTATTTACTTTTTACATTTGTTATGTCCATGTTTCTAGAATGTGAAATGAGAGCCATGAAAGGGGATGTTGTTATGGATTAAATTATGCCCCCTAAAAATATGTGCTGTAAATTCTAGCCACTGTACCTGGCTATAGTCCTATTAGGGAACAGGCTTTCTTTGCTATGTTAATGAAGGATTGCTAGTTTTAAGATATGTCTTAAATCAATCTCTTTTGAATCTAAAACAGTAGATTATGCAAGCAAGCAAGCTAGCACAGATGGAGGGGAAGTTACATGCCATATGATTGCCAAGGAACCTAGGATTATAAGCTGAAACAACAAAGATCTTCCCCCAGAGCAGAAACAGAAACCCTGGCCATAGAGCTGGTGCCCTAAATTTGGATTTCTAGATTCCTAAGCTATGAAAAAATACATTTCTGTTCATTAAAGCACCAATTTGTAGTATTTCTATTATAGCAACACTATTTGACTGCTAACCAGAAGGCTGGCGGTTCAAACCCACCAGCCACTCCTTGGAAGGAAGATAGGGCAATCTACTTCCGTAGTGATACTGCCTCAGAAACTCAAGGAGAGGTCGCTATGAGTTGGGTCTGACTCAATAGCACATAACAACAACTACAACAAGTTAACTGAGGTAGATGACTTGTCTTTTTTGCTCATCACTATGTACCTTAGCATCTAGTCCACTGCCTGAAACATACAAGGTACTAAATAAATTTGGGCTAATTAAATAAATGAATTAATGAAAAAAAAATGTGAAGTTGGTCTTATCAATATTGGGTTAATTGCATAATCTTCCAGTTTTAGTTTTCTAATTTGTAAAAGAGAGAGAATTGTGACTATATATGTATATTTAACATGCTTATACCAGAATCAACTGTGCAGATGAGTAGAAAGTATTGTAAACCTCTGAATACTATAGGAATTCAGGAACTTTCAAATCTAGTTATATCTACAAGGCTATTAAATCCAAAAAATACAGTTTCAATGTTTAAGGAACTCTTCCTCTTTAATTTTTTATCTGCCTAGTAATGTTCTTCAATTCCCTCTGCTGTACATTCCCTGGTTTTAATAAATGACAGGCAGAATCTCATCCCACATGTGATGACTCCTAGACATCATGAATGGGAGAGTTAGTCATATTCCTTAAAGGTAAATAGAGTGATTATACCAATTTGATTGAAATGATTCTTTGTTAACCAAGAATCACATATTGTTTTGAGTTATTAATTTTATGTGCTAGAGGGTGACAGTTCAAAGATTCTTTGATGGGAGAGAAGAAAGTCATGGAGCTTAAATGGACTAAAAGTGACCAAACCCAAGAGGGTGATATTTAGGACACCTTGTTTCCAGAAGGAAGAGTAATTCTAGACATTTCAATGGAGTCTAAGGAGGAAGACTGAAGGGGAAGCCTTAAGAGATCATCTTGAGGTTGCATAACCTGTCTCAGGGAACATTACACAGGGAGGAAGTGAAGAAAACAGAGCACACCAATGCCAGGATACAAAGACACAGCCATGTAAACTCTGTTCACCCCTTACCTCCTCTGCTTCCTCTCTTTAGTCCTATCCCAAAGGCACTACAGGCCAGATACGGAGTGGCAAAAAAGAGTAAAATCATAGGCAGAAATTTCGTGCAAAGACAAGTTCCTCCAACTATTTCTTACTCATATAGGTTTACTGAGCCATATTCAATCTTAAAATAGGTAGAGGTATTGAAGCTTTGGAGTCCCTGGATGGTGTCAACAGTTAAAGAGCCTGCCTTTAACCAAAAGCCTGGAGGTTCCACTCAGAAGCACTCAATACAAAGAGCTGGTGATCTATTTCCAAAAACCAGCCATGGAAAATCCTGTGGAGCACAGTTCTACTCTGACACACATAGTATTGCCGTGGGTCAGAATCAACACAGCGTCTAAGTTTTTTTTTTTGTTTAATTGAAATTTTATTAGTATATTTGATTAAGCTTTTAAAATGCTGCAAAAAAAAAAAAAAAGTTATGATTGTTAATCTCTGAAAACAAGGCTGATATGCATCTGGTTTACTGTTCTGGCTAATGAGGAGTGCCCTGTGACTCTTACCATATCAGTGGCTTAGATACTCTGGACACCACACATCCCAAGTCATTATTTAGGTACTAATGTTTAATGGGGAGCTCTGGTAGCATAGTGCATAAAGCACTTGACTGCTAACCAGAAGGCTGGCGGTTTAAACCCACCAGCCACTCCTCGGAAGGAAGGTTGGGCAATCTACTTCCATAGTGATGCTGCCTCGGCAACCCAAGGAGGGGTCACTATGAGTCAGGGCTGACTAGAGGGCACACAACAACAACAACAATGTATAATGAAGAGTTTAACACACAGTTACAGACTGTGGTAGTTAAGAATATGTGTCAACTTGGCTGGACCTGGTTTTGTGTGACTGGGCAGCTGGTGGTAGCTATTTCCCATGAGACTGCCAATCAATTCCATGGTAGAATCTGCCTCAAACAGCTAAGTAGCTGCTTTAGGGATGTGGTCTGCTTTCTGTATATAAGGCGATGTTTTGGGAATGGTCTGCAGCTTTTTGGCATGCTTGAATCTTGCACATAGCCGAGTCTTCATTTAGCAGCCTGCCAGATTTCCTGACAATCTGGGATTGTCTTTGAACTTAACAAGTGGTCTGCCACATTGTTTGGTAGTCTTGGGACTGTGCCATTTTATTTGTCAGCCTTGGGTTTGTCAGCATCAGCAGCCAGCAGCTGCCTGAGTGAGGAGATGCCTCCAGCTAGAGTGGGCTGTGACCAGGAGGCAGAGCTGGAGCCCATGGCTGAGGTGCCTTTACCCAATCCCTATAGCTGGCACTTTGAACTTGGATTTCTAGCCTACAAAACTGTAAGAGAATAAACTCCTGTTTGTGAAAGCCATCCCATTTGTGGTATATTTTCTGTTAGAGCAGCACTAAAAGTAACAAAAAGACAGACCATGTTGGTTTACATGATGAATGTGTCTATTAAATATTTGGATGTTAACCAGAAAAATAGAAAAAAAAAAACTGTAGAATTGTCTGTTACAACAGTGAGAGTTTTTATTTTCTGACTGCATGACAACAAATCAGTTCATTTAAAAATGGGCTTAATAGAAAAAATGCACACTACTGAATCTATATTGTATTATGTGTGTTCAGACATTAGCTTATATATTTCTTATAGCAGGTCTCCAAGGTAAGCGTTATCAAACCTGTTTTACAGATGAGAAAACTAAAACTCAGGGAAGTGAATTTTTCCGAGTAAACAAAATTAGCAAGTGGCAGAGCTTGATTCAAACACTGGTGTGACTTCAAGGCAACCCTCCCCCTCACCTTTTTTAACTTCATGTGTATATTATATTGCTCTTATCCAGTCACCTTTACTTGCTCTTCCATTCTTACCGCTTCTACATAATGAAGTTTTTCTTCGATTAACTTTGATTTACACTAATACCCAAGTCAATTTAGACTCATAGCGACACTATAGGCCAGAGTAGAATTTCTCTATATTTTTTCCAAGGCTGTAAATCTTTATGGAAACAGACTGCCTCATCATCTTTCTCCTACAGAACAGCTGATGGGTTTGAACCACTAACCTTTTGCTTAGCAGCTGAATGCATCAGCCACTGAACCACCAGAGCTTTTACACTAAATAAGAGCTACAAATAAAGCGTTTTTGGTGTCTTACCCCTGCCTACTTTTTTTTTTTTTGATGTGCATGTATTGGAAAGGAGTCTGGGAACGTCTGATGTGAAGACCAAGAGGTAAAGCATTCTCCTTTTTTTGTATTGCTTTTTCAAAGTGAACCTCTGTAATGGTGGTTTTAGTTTATCTACATAATAACCTGCTCTTTGCAGAAAACAACAAAGTTCAGAACATTTCTAAGAACTACATTTTGAGGCTTAGCAATTGTCTATATAAAGTATGTGGCATAAAGTAGACACCAAGTATATGCTAAATATTTTAGTTGTGTCTGTTAATGCTTGATTTTGCTAAGGAAATGCTAAAAATATTTTCTTTGTGAGTTACCATCTGCTAAATCAGTTAAAATTATATTGACTCATACAGTAAATATATTTAAAAAATAAGTGAATACCCAAATAAGCAATCACTGGCTAAAATGAATGTAACAAAGCTTTTGCTTTTTGGTGCACAGTATAAAAATCTTATCATCTGAAGGTCAAATAGGACATTTGGAAGGTCCAAATACCAAGACCAAGGCTGGGTAGTTGAAAATTAAAACCACATGGAATGCCCAGTATGACATTTTAGATATTAAATAGAATACAGTTCATTTCAGATTGGATGACCATTGGCAATCCACATCACTGTTTGATGTGCAATTTATATTGAGATGAAGTAGAATGAATTTTTATGCCTCAGCTTCTTGGCTTTTAAGACAGTATTTCACAGATGTCTGATCTTTGGGTTTTAATGTGATAATGTGACTTTCCCTAAACAAAGACCTGACAATTGATTGTTTGAACAGAAGTTGTTCTTCGAAGAAAAATAACTCCAAATTGTGTACAAAAAAAGCATTTTGTTCCTTAAGAAATGCCTAGACATATATCACATATACTTATTCCCAGGAGTATTTCAGAAATGATATAAGGAATCCCTGGGTGGCACAAATGGTTAATGCCCTTGGTTGCTAACTGAAAGCTTGGCTCTCCAAATTCACCCAGAAGAGGACTGAAAGAAAGCCCTGGTGATCTACTTCTGAAAAAAAAAAAATCAACTGTTGAAAACTCTATGGAGCACAATTCTATTCTGATCCACATGGAGTCATCATGAGACAAATTGACTAGACAGCAACTAGTTAAAAAACCGACTGCCACTGAATTGCTTCTGACTCATAGCAACCCCCATTAGTTTCCAAGTCTGTAAATCTTTACAGAAGTAGATTGCCTCATCTTCATCCCACAGAGCAACTGGTGGATTTGAACCACTGACCTTCTGGTCAGCAGCCATGTGCTTTACCCTCTATGCCACCAGAGCTCCTTAGGAACTAGTTTGTTGTGTTGTTGTTAAGTGCCGTCGAGTCATTTCTGACTCATAGCGACCCCATGCACAGCAGAATGAAACACTGCCCGATCCCGCGCCAGCCCCACAATCCCTGCTATACTTGAGCCCATCATC
>NW_006921603.1:1486112-1488122 GCF_000298275.1 Orycteropus afer afer
CTCCTTGTTATTTCTGTTCAGCATCTTTCATCTGTACATTAGATTGTTACTAGTTATTGTTTCCACTCTATTCTTCCATAGTCTCTAACCCACTACCAAAGGCTACATGCTCCACTTCACTGATTCTTTCAAAGCCTTTTCATTGTGGATTTTCAAATTGATGACAACAGGAAGATGGGTAACCACAATTTTCTATTATTTTGACAGCTTGTTAGCAATTGAAATTAACTGATATGCTCATGTATCAGTGAGATTTTTAGAATGCCTTGAAAATTTTTGGTGAACTTTTGTTTTTGGTAAAGATACATTTGAAACTTTTTTGGTATTGCTTTTTGAGTGTGAGTCAATGATCTTTACATAAGTACTTTTCTTAAAAAGATTCTGAGGGTATGTAGGAGTTACAAGTTTTCATACTAGTTTTATCAGTGTTTAAACATCATCTGATATATCCTCACTCTGAGCTTTTATTACTACTTCTTTTTTTATGATTATTATTTATTATTTCTATATATTATTATTATACACATGACAAAACACACACCAATTCAGCCATTTCTATATGGACAATTCAGTGACAACCATTCTCACCCTCCTTTTCCAAATTATGCCTTGCCATTAACATAAACTCACTGCCTCCTGCTGGCTCCTATGTAAACTTTTGAATTGTTGCTGTTAATTTGATCCCTTATACATGACATGGGAGCTCTGGTAGCATAGTGGCTAAGGCACTTGATTGCTAACCAGAAGGCTGGCAGTTCAAACCCACCAGCCACTCCTCGGAAAAAAGATGGGGCAATCTACTTCCATAATGATACTGCCTCAGAAACCCAAGGAGGGGTCTCTATGAGTCGGATCTGACTCAACACCACACAACAACAACAACAACAATACATGACATAGTTCTTTAAAAGAGCATAAAGCTCAAGGGAGACATTTTTTACTAATTAAGCTAATCTATTAGTCAGTTTAAAAAGGTTTTCAGAGGATATTTTGTTTGTTTGATGTTTAAAGATTATCTCAGAGCAATAGTTTATCTATGCTCCATGGCTTCATAAATTCTGGATTCTGAGAATTTGAAATTCTTTTCCACATTTTTCCCTCTACTGATCAGGATTCTTCTATAGAACCTTTGACCAAAAAGTTCATTAATGGTAACTGAGCACCATCTATTTCTTCTGGTCTCATGGCAAATGAGGCAGTTATTCATGGAAGCAATTAGCCATGCATTACATTTTCTCTTCCTATTCCTGACTTTCTTTCTTCCTCTGTTGCTGCAGGTGAATAGAGACAAATTGTACTTTGGATAACTGCTTACAAGTTTTTAAGACATCAGGAGCTATCTAGTGAACTAGGTAGTAGAACAGAAACACTGACTCTGATATTAGCCCAATTAACTGGGTTGTTCAATGAAATCATCAGCCTGTACCTCCAAATCAAGAAACCAAATCCCATGAGGTATTTGATTTTAAACAAGCAGTGTCAGCAGCTGCTCTTTATATGTACATATCACACAACATTTGCCAGTTCAGTTGATTACAGGTGTACAAGTTAGTGACGTTGGTTACATTAATCAGCTGTTCAACCATTATGCTTAATCAGTGAGAATTTCCCATAACCATAAACAGAAACTGAGTGCTCCATAAACAATAACCCTTCCTTCCTTCTTCCTACTCCTGATACCCACTAATAAACTTTGGTCTCTAAACATTTGCCAGTTCTTGTTTTTTTATATAAGTGAGGTTATACAGTATTTATCCCTTTGTTATTGACTTATTTCACTCAGCACAGTGTCTTCAAGTTCTGCCTTTGCTATTTTTGTACACTATTATTGCAAAAAGAGCAAGGAGGCCACATGTTCTGACCTCCTCTAATCCCACAAGAGGAAGACAGGATTACCAGCAGTAATCCAAGGCCTATTCCTGCCAGGCCAGACATGCTCCCTCCCTCTAGCCCTTTCTCCAACTGTCCCTCCCAAAGCACCACCACCTCTCTCCTGGGTTCAATAATTCG
>NW_006921603.1:1488222-1500155 GCF_000298275.1 Orycteropus afer afer
GGCCACACAGAGCTCACAGATTATGAGGTTTATTAGGGAAACACCAGGCTACAATTCAAGTTCAGGAAAAATGCTCAGTCTCTTTCCCAGCCCACCATCCCTCAGCCAACAGTCTCTCACAGTCTCTTTCCCAGCAGTGCTGGTCCCTCAGTGTCTCACTCAGCAATGCATGTCTCTTGTGTCTCTTTTCCAACAGCACATGTCTCTTTCAGGGGTGCTTGTCTCTTTCGGCAGCACGTCTTCCTCCACCAGCAGTCAGAGAGAGTTCTGCCTCTAGGAGGCCTTCTTTTGAGCCTGGCAGGGTGGTCAAACTAGCCAATCATAGCATCAGAACTCTAAGCACCTGAGAGAGAGTGGGCACCTCCCAGAACATTGTTTTGTGCCACGCCCAACAGAAATACTCCAGTGGACAACTTCAGCAATCAGGAGCTTCTCAGTTGGTCATAGAAAAATCCCACCTTGGAGTTTACAAATACTTATGGGTAGAAAAGCCACACTAAGTAATTTACTACACTGCAATTATTATTTTATCTATTATTATTTTGTTACTGGAAAGATGGTGCACAACTGGTCAGTGTTTCATTCTGTTGTACGTAGGGTGGTTGTGAGTCGGAGCTGACTTGATGGCACCTAACAACAAAAACATTATTATTTTATGGAGTTTTCCATGGTTCTTTTTTTCTTTTTTTGGTCCATTTCTTATCTGTATAAGTCCATTTTGCCTCCAAACTAGGAAGATTTTCAATGTCTGTGGAGGTTATTTATATTCTTTTCACAATGTGACATTTATAAAACTCATAAGCCAACCCGCCAAAAAAATAGCTGCCACATTTTCATTTGTCCTGCAGCCGGGTGCTCCCAAATGACTTCCACTGGAATCCAGTACCTGCCTCAGTGCTTGAGTCACTTGACTCTGCTGCCATTTTCTGACAATCTCTGTTTGACCTTGCCCTTCTGGCTTATGCATACAGCACTGTTCTTCTTGACCTCTCACTGGCTTCAGGCTCTTTTCTCCTCACAGACATCTTAATGCTGCACTTCCATGATACTGCCATACTCGAGAATCTTTGAGCCACAAGATGTTCCAACACTGGTTTGTGTAAATCCAATCCCTATTTATCTTGTCCTGTGTGTTGTTCTCCTTCAGTCTTACAACTATCTTTTCCTTCAGACTTCAGTATATAGTTGGAACCATTCTGCTTGTTTATCACAGATCCTCTTGACTAGCTTGTGTCTAGAATTTAGTTAAACATGTAAATGAAAAGTACACTTTCTTTTCAGTATTTCTCTCATTATATCCCTCACTCAAACCCAGGTCTTTATAGTTTGATTTAAGCATTTCTAATCTTTAATGCTCTGTACTAAATTATCATCATTTTTCTCTCACTGAGTGATGAAATACCATCATTTCTCATCAGCATTCATCCATTCTTTCACACCTCATCTCTAAATTTTGAGCTTTTTCATGTAATAACTACATTCTTAATATGGTTTACATTCCAATTATTTCATCTCCATTTCCTTAATGTTGCCTGTTTTTCAAATTATTTCTCTCTAATACTATTATTATTATTACTTAGTTTGTGATAGATTTCCTTAGCACAGTTTTTCTCTTCTCAGATATGTGTTACACTCTTTCCTAAGGTATTTCAATTTTTATGTCAATTCTTCCTTTTAATGTGTAACTGTATTACCTGTTGGTTTGTAAATAACACTTTTTAGTGCAGATGGTATTAATCATTATATATAATCAGAACATTATATACACACTTCTAAATTCAGCATACTTATAAAATTGTGCCACAGATTGGGAATACAGAGGTGAATAATTTAGTCAGGACCTTCAAAGAGCTCATTGTAAAGTGGGGATTCAAGCAAGTTTAAACAGGATTTTTCTCTATACTTTGATGGGAGTAAGATAGAGGTGTGCACAGGATGCCATGAAAGCCCAGTAGAAAAGCACTTAGCCCAATTTTGGGAAAACAAAAATCTCTGGTTGGTCATATAGTTCTTTAAGGACAAAGACTGCTTTGTGCACTGTTCTATCCCCCACCCCAGCACTTTCTATGAACATTGGAGGTACCTAAAATATATTCAGTGAGTGAATGAATAAAGGAAGTGGCATAGTGATTTCTGGAGCATGCTTAGGATGGATTTGCAAATCAGAGGTAGGAAAGACATTGGACATTAAAGGAACCACAGGGGGTTTGGAATGACAGGTTTGTAGGTTCAGGTAGTTCATCATAATGAGTTTGAAATATAGGGGCCAGTGAATGATTTCTAAATCATACCTAAAGGTATGTGATCAAATTTATGTTGTTGTTGTTGTTTGCCGTCAAGTCGGCCCCGACTCATAGCGACCCCTCCTTGGTTTTCCGAGGCAGTATCACTACGGAAGTAGGATTGCCCAACCTTCCTTCCGAGGAGTGGCTGGTGGGTTTGAACCTCCAGCCTTCTGGTGAGCAGTCAAGTGCCTTAGGCACTATGCTACCAGAGCTCCTGATTAAATTTATAATTGTGAAAAATGATTTTCAACTTCAATGTAGAAAATAGTTTTGACTGGCCAATCTAAATTTGAAGGGCCATGTGCAAGAACGACCTTTAAGTGTTACAACTGGGAAGACATGGTACTCAAATGGACAGGAATAAGTGGTAGTGAGGATCACTCTCACTCTGACTGACAAAAGTGGATCAGTGGAAAGGAAAAGGCACTTCTAGATTTGCTATCCCTGCAAATGATTTTTTTCACCTGAAAGGGAGTTTGATATATTCCCTAGGTAATATATGGGATGAGATTCATTTTCCTCACCCCTATACCCAGACTTATCATGTTTTCTTTTTAACACCACAAAGGTTCAAGAAATAGTAATATAGCATAAAAGTCTGCTTTTCCCTGAGATATTTCTTCCTGTTTCCAACTTGAGTAAAAGCTGGGATTTCCTGCCCAAATTCCCAAGCACTGGCCTTGGCTTTTCTTCCCCAGGCCCTTTCTATTTCTCGCCATCCATTTGATCTTACCATTTAGCAGCAGATTTTTAGAGGGAAGTTTTCAAGATACTCATATCCGTGAATAGAATCCTTCTAATCTACATAAACTGCTGATTCAAAATGTGATGAGTTATTCAGAATGAACCATTGTAAATTTAATTCATGTTTCTACATATAGTTGTTGGTAGGTACCAATTAAATGCAAACATTTAATTGCCTTCTGGTCTTTCCAAGTATTTTACTGTTTACATTTGGAGAAAGTTTAGAATATTGTGGTGTCTACTTATAGCTGTAATGGAGTGAACTCTGCATGAGTGCTATTTAATGGAACAAACTTCTAACAGCTACTGTGTTCTTGTTAGGAGAAGTTGAGTTGATTTCAATTCATAGCCATTGGCTGTAATCTTTATGGGAGCATATCTCCAGATCTTTCTCTGGGGATCCTCTAGGTCAGTTCAAAATGCCAACCTTTCAGTTAGCACCCTGTTGCACCAGGGCTCTTTACAGTTACTATACACCAAAAGAACAAAACAAAACAAACAAACAAAAAAAACAAAACAACTCACTGCCTTCGAGTCAGATTGGACTCATAGCAACCCCTCCTTGTGTTTCCGATGTAGTATCACTACAGAAGTAGATTGTGCACCCTTACTTCTGAGGAGTGGCTGGTGGGTTTGAACTGCCAGTCTTCTGGTTGGCAGTCAAGTGCCTTAAGCAGTATGCCACTTGTATTTAGTATAATTCCTCCTTTCACTTCAGAGACTCCGAGTAGGCTTATTGATTTCCTCCTTAAAATGTTGCCAAATGGGGTGGAGAATAAATCAAATAGGAAATACACAAAGGAATATAATATTTGTTATTAACAAATTGATGTTTGAACAATGATACTCAAGCCGACTGCAGGAATTCACTATTAACATGTTAAGAAATCTCTTTTGACTGAATAATACATTTATAGAAGAAAGAGAAATCAATTTTATCTGTCAGAATATATTGGGATGACAGATAGATACATAATTTTGAGGGAGTGATTTCTTGTTCTGTCTCCATAGACACTGAAACTAAAATATTCACATTGTCAGCTGTAAACACAAAACAAAAGGACTCTCTTTAGTTTTGCTTCTGAGAGGCTGATGACAGAATTTCAGATACTCAGAAATATGAAGATTTGCTGTTATAGAAATTCTAGGAGTGCTCCATTTCCAGATCCTTTTAAGTAAAGAAAGCATGCCACCAATTTTTTCTTGAATTTCTGTTTCCAGTGTGCTTCTAATATGCACATGAAAACAAACTTGGCTAGTCTGATGGATAATACATTTACTTTCTTATCAAAGAGAGAAAAACTTGAAAGTGCTAATGGTTACCAACTCTGAATGGTTTTTATGATGCTATGATATGCCTACCTGAGGGGAATATACAGATAATAGGGAGGAGATAAGCTGTTTAGTTACAAGTGGATTTCAGATTGAGATGCCACTCAGAATGGTTTTCAACAGCCCCAAGCACCAGAATAGCAGAATAAATACACAAAGAGGAAGTGGCCTCTCTATGTAGTATCCTCATGTTTACTTCACTCTAGGCAGTTATGGTTTAAGGAAGGTGTCTCAGTGACCTGGTTGACTTTCATCCCCATTTCACTTTCAAAGAATCTGTGTTTATACAAGAGATTAGATTATCACCCTAATTCGGGGCAGAGTCTGTGGGGGGGGGGTACAAATGGTTAACGTACTCATCTGCTAACAGAAAGATTGGACTACCCCTTCCACCTAAGGTGCTTTGGAAGAAAGGCCCAGTGAGCTATTTCCAAGAAGATAAACCATTGAAAACCCTGTGGAGCACAGTTCTACTGTGACACACATTGGTCATCATGAGCTGAGGTTGATTTGATGACAACTGATGGTGTGGCACTTTAAAAGCAACCATGGGTTCAAATTCCAGCATCAATACTTAATATGTAAATATCTTGGCAAAAGTTTTACAACCTCTTGGAGGTTCACTTTCCTTCTTTGCAAAACTGCAGCAATAGTGCTTAATGAATGAGATGATGTTAGGGTTAAATAACATGATCTCTATGAGAATGTCCAGCATATGATCAGGTACAACCCATTGCCATTCAGTTGATGCCATCTCATAGTGACCCTATAGGACAGAGTAGAACTGCCCCATAGGGTTTCCAATGCAGAAAATCTTTATTAATTCAGACTGCCACATCTTTCTTCCATGGCGAGGCTAATGAATTCAAACCACCAACCTTTGGTTAGCAGCCAAATACTTAACCACTGCACCACCAGTGCTCCTTTTACTGGATACAAAATTAAAAACAAACAAACAAACAAACAAACTCACAGCCACCAAGTTGATTCTGACTCATAGCAACCCTCATAAATCTTCGCAGAAGCAGACTGCCTCGTCTTTCTCCCATGGAGTGGCTAATGGGTTCAAACTGCCATCCTTTCGGTTAGCACTCCAATGCTTTAACCACAATGCCATCAGAGCTCCTTACCTAATACAAAGGTAGTGCTATATATTGTGCAAATATTTTAGCTATGTAATTTCATGTAATTCTCAAACATTTGTATTAGGTTAGGTATTGTTATTAGCTCTATTTTATATGGAGTAAATAATTTCTTTTCCTTTGAAGTCAACATTCAGCACCCTTCTTTATTTGATATATTTACAATAAATGAATGCTGTTGTTTAATATGTTGGAGAGATAGACACTCAATGGGTTTTATGCACACATCAATATGTACTCTTATTTCTTTAATTGCATTAGCTGATCTCACATTCTGAGTGAACAAGCAACTCATCGTAATTTCAGAGTGTGATAAAGCAACCAAATAGCAAATCTGGGATTTAGGCTCCAGAGATATAGGGAACCTCATCCACAAGGCCAATTGCCCTAAGCTCCTCTATTTAGAGTGAGTCTATGTCAGTTACTTTAAGTATTGATAAGTTATGATCTACATTTTTATCATGGCTGTAGATAAACTGAAGATCACCTTCATTCTTTTTGACAGAACTTCCAAAATGACTTAACTAAAACAGAAGTTTATTGTTTATTTGGTTTTTGTTTGTTTTGAGGAATATATCAGGAGACTTATAACTCTGTTTCCTATGCAAGGAAAGCCCATCTGCCCATCTCCCCAGACTTTACATAAAGATTTGAAAAAAGTGCCAAAACAACTTCTGCCTAGAGTGTTATTTCCAGAATCTCAACAAATGTAAGGCATAGGATCCTTATTATGTCTAGTTCCCCATGATATTTTAACATTGTGTGATGTTAAGTCCTGATATAGCAGCCATGTTGATTAACAAAAATATTGTTTAATCAGAAAAAAAAAGTTGTAATTGAGGATTTTATTTAAAACTCTGATTAAAAAATCTATTTCTTTGTGGAATTACTTAAACAATGTGGAATATTTAAAGCAATGTATTAATCTGCACTAAGCACATCTTCTTCATAGCTATGTATTTGTCACCGACTATCATGTTTCTATCACTGGTTTATTTATTAGAATTAAGAGCTTCTTAATTATCAAAGAGCAAGTTTCAGGATTTTCACATTTAAAAATTTTACTGTGGAATTTCTCACACTCTTAACATTTTGATACATAGTATATAGTTATGGAGGGAAGATTTTCTCTAATTAATTTAACACAAAATTATTTATCACAAATCATCTTTCAGCAGTTACATCCTGAATTAGAATCTAAAAAGACAAAAATTTTCATTAGGATTTGTATCTTGGAACAATCTTTTCAAATTTCAGGATTTTTTACTATGACTTGTATTTTTAAAATTTTACCAGTTTCTTAAATAGTTAAGAGTATTTAAAACTATTGTATTCCACAAAATTTAAAAATAATGTAGTATTTGCATTATAATTTACAGACATAATCAGAAGCTACAGGAAATCTTTAGTTGTTTTTATTAGTAGTCTCTAAATTGACACTGACTTACTTTATGTTGGAGCAGTATGTCTCATGATTCTGTGCTGTTTTTGTAATTCTTGGTATGTCTGAATCCATTTCTGTGGCTATTGTGTCATTTGATTTTCTGATTCCTGTTTTCATGGATGTTGATTGCTGTTTTAAGTAAAATAAAATCAATCACTGACAACGTCCTTTTCTTTTCTTTTTTTAATAGTTTCTCATGATGATGTTTATTGGCTCAGTTATGAGAATTTTAATTTTCTTCATGCTCAGGTATAATACATACTAGAGGCTGCAGTCTTTGACATTCATCAGTAATATATTTCAAGTCTTCCTTTTCAGCAATCAGAGTTTCATCATTTGCCTGTTGAGGGTGTTAGTAAATCTTCCTCCAGTCTTGATGCTGTGATCTTCTCCGTATCATCCAGCTTCTTGGATTATTTGTTCAGAATACAGATGGAATAAATAAAGTGAAAGAATACTACTGTATCACACACCTTTTCCAATTCTGAACCATGCAGCATCCAGTTGTCATATTCAAACAATGGCCTCCTGATCATATACGGCTTCTACATGTGCATAATTGAGTGTTCTGGAATTCCCATTCTTCATAATGTTATCCATAACTCATCTTAGGTTTTACAAATATACTGAGAAAAAAGACCTGTTTAAAACTAATTACAAATATATTTTCCAGTGCATTATTTTACTGTAATATGTAATTAAAGGCACATATTTTCTGTCATTTTAAAGTTTCCCAAATTCAAGAGGTAGATAGCACTAACAATAATATATACCTTCCAGCAGAGAACAATAGCAGCAAAAAAAAAAAAAAAAAAAAAAGCAGTAGCACCATTTATATTGCTAAACATGTGAAGTCTTATAAGAAAGTGAGCCAAACCATGTTCAGTTATGATCAAATGTACTTTAAACAGTTTGCACAATGTTTGGCACTAAGTGCTGAAAATATATAGCTAATTCACAATTAACTTATTCCAAAGTAATGCAGGTCTGTCTATAGATTACAATACCTGGTTGGGATGGCTAATATTTCTTTGTTGTTATTTGTTGCTATTTGCTTTCTTTAGTGCAGCACAATTCTCATGTGGGGGTTTATATTATTTTACATGTTGCCTAAAATTATCCTATGCCTGGCATTTGTCATGCCACAGTGGTCATAAGACAGAAGTAGGGTTGAATATACCACATTGACTACATCATTCTCTGATGCACAAACTTACTGAACTTTCGTGTTAATAAAGGTAAGTCATAAGGTTGTTCCACAGTTGATTAAAGCCTTCCGAAGTAATACAGAAATCATACATTTATGAAGTATGGGCATTGACCACTGGCAAGGCATCATACATGTCAGAGGAAGAGTCAAAGATGAATCAGAAATGACATTATTCTTAAGGAGCTTCCACTCAAGTATATAAATAATGAAAAATAAATATTACTTTATGGGGACAAAGTGAATATGAGATGAAGCCTTATTTGAATCTAAGCAGAAAACCGAATATGATAGGTAAGGTTTTTTTCTTTTTTACAGAAAAGGCTTGTGTTGTTTTGGGGTGAGACAGAGAGTGAGGAAAGTTTTGTAGTCAAGGTAGAGATTGTATACCGGAATTGACCAAACTTTTTAACTCTTTAGATATTAGGAGCGCTGGTCAAACAATGGTTTAAGTGCTCAGCTATCAATCAAAAAGTCAATGGTTCAAACCCACCAGCCATTCATGGGAGAAAGAATGGCAGCCTGCTTCCATAAAGATGCCATCTTTGAAAACCCTAGGCCACAGTTCTACTGTGTCCTATAGGGTGGCAATGAGTTGGAATTGACAGGACAGCACGCAACATTTGCAGACATCCCCACATTTGATATCAGTGATGATTTAATTCAATAGCACATAAAAGACATGGAACTTATTTTCCAAAAGTTGAGGAACTTATTAAATTGGAATATCTTGGATAGGATGCACTGGAAAGCAACATGTATCTATAATTTCAATGACCAAGAACGAAGGATACCTAAAAATCTTTTCCCCTGATCAGCTCAAAAAAAAAAAAAAAAAAGGAAAAAAAAAGAGTTTTCCTTTTTTTTCCTGTAGCACTGAAAAAAAAGAAGAACAATACAGATGTTCTTTGTTAAAACTGGGAGTTCACTAGACTTGCTAATCTGTCATCTTCTCTTAAAATTTTCTAAGTCATAATTAGAATTTCCTTTTAAGTGCTCCAGCCTCCCAACAAACAGAAATGGTTTTCCCCTCTTTGTTCACACTTCCAGGTCTCTGCTGCACTATGAATCTAGTTGCAATTCTTGGAAAAAGTATCAAAAAATACCAAAAGATCCTTCCTTTGCCTCAGTTTGTAATTGTACTTCTGCAGTAGGACATGAAAGGTGTCCTATCCCAAAGGTGCTAAAATGTTAAGAATTAATATATTCTATTGCTTTTTCTCTTGATATTCTGAATATTTGACTGTTTATTCCAGAAGCTAGTAAATATATAAAACTGAACCTTGATCATGTATATCTCTCTCTAAATTTTGCTTGTTCTTGAATTATAATTTCCAGAAGCTTTTCCTCTAGGTCAATATGCAATAACTCCCAATCTATTCTAGTAATTATTACCCATCTATACATTCTAGTATGATATTTATGACAATATGGGACTTGGTGAATTGTTTTTATATTTTCTAGTTGTATTGATTTGCTTAATCTGCTTCCAGATGTACCTGGAAATACAGAGATGGTCTTAAAAAATATTATGCTGTGATAGTTGGAGTTTTGTGTCAACTTTGCTGGAACACAATTCTTTCTGATTTAAAAAGTTGTGATGTGGGTTATTCCCACGATTGGATGGGATGTATATGTTTTCAGCAGCTAATCCATTGAAAGGGAAATTCCCTAGGGATGTGTCCTGTTTCCAATATTGAAAGATTTAGCATAGTGGCAGGATACAAGACCAACATACAAAAATTGGATTCCTCTACACTAGCAAAGAGGTCTCTGGAAAGGAAATAAGGAAATCAATACGATTTACAATAGCCTACCAGTCACTCCTGGGAAGGGAGGTTGGGCAATCTACTTCTGTAGTGATACCACTTTGGAAACCCAAGGAAGGGTCACTATGAGTTGGGTCTGACTCAACAGCACATAACAACAACAACAACATCAAAAAATAAAGATACTTGGGAATAAATATTACCAGGAATACAGAAGACCTATACAAAGAAAACTACAAAACACTGCTTCAAGAAATGATAAGAGAGCTGCATAAATGGAAGAACATACCATGCTCGTGGATAAGAAGTTGAACATTGAGAAAATGTCAATACTACCCAAAGCCATCTATACATTCTGTGCAATCCTGGTCCAGATTCCATCAACATTTTTTAAAGACATGGAAAAACTAATTACTAATTTTATATGGAAAGAGACCTTGGATAAGCAAAGCAGTACTGAAAAAGAAGAATGAAGTAGGAGGTCTCACACTTCCAGATCTCAAAACGTACAACATAGCCACAGTTGTCAAAACAGCCTCGTATTGGTACAATGACAGACACATAGACCAGTGGAGCAGAATTGAGATCCCAGAAATAGATCCATCAACCTATGTTCTGCTGATATTTAACAAAGATCTGAAATCCAATGGTGAAGGCATAGTCTCTTTTACAAATGGTGCTGGCAAACTGGATATCTGTTTGCAGAAAAAATGAAAAAAGATTGATACCTCACACCATATATAAAAACACTCTCCAGATGGATCAAGGACTTAAGTGTGAAACCTGAAACTATTAAGTTCATCAAGGAAAAAATAGGGGCAAACTTTGGGGCCCTAATTTGAGCTATAAATAGATTATCAAGCATAGCCCAAGATGCACAAACAGCAGAAGATAACCTAGATGATTGGGACCTTCTAAAAATTAAATTCTTATGTGCATCAAAAGGTTTCTCCAAAAGAGTAAAAGAGAACCTACAGAATAGTAAATATATATGTATATATTTGGCCATGACATATTGGACAAAGGACTTATCTGTAAAATTTATAGAAAACTTCAACACTTCAACATCAAAAAGACAAAATCCAATTTAAAAACCGGCAGAAGTTATAAACAGACATTTCACCAAAGATATTCAGGCAGCCAACAAACACACGAAGAAATGTTCATGATCACTAGCCATTGCTGTTGTTGTTAGGTGCCACTGAGTCAGTTCCAACTCATAGTGACCCTATGTGCAACAGAATGAAACACTGCCTGGTCCTGTGCTAGCCTCATAATCTTTGCTATACCTGAGCCCATCATTGCAGCACTGTGTCAATCCATCTTGTTGAGGGCCTTTCCATTTTTCATTGACCCTCCACTTTACCAAGCATGATATCCTTCTCCAGTGAATGACCACTTCTGACAACATGACCAAAGAAGGCGAGAGGAATTCTGCCCATTCTCACTTCCAAGGAGCATTCCAGTTGCACTTCAGACAGATTTGTTAGTTCTTCTGGCGGTGCAAGGTACTTTCACTATACTTCACCAACACAATTAAAAATCTTCAAGTCTTCTTTGGTCTTCCTTATTCATTGTTCAGCTTTCACATGCACATGAGGCAATTGAAAACACATAGCTTGGGTTAGGCACACCTTAGTCTTCAGAGAGACATCTTTGCTCTTCAGTAGTTGAAAGAGTTCTTTTGCAGCAGATTTGCCCAGTGCAATAAATACATTGTCTGAATTTTTTGATTGCTGCTTCCATGTGTGTTGATTGTAGAAGCAAGTAATATGAAATCTTTGACAACTTCAATTTTTTCTCCATTTATCTTGATGCTGCTTATTGGTCCATGTGATAGTTGAAGATGTGTCAACTTGGCTGGACTCCAGTTGTGAGTGGTGGTTCCCATGATGGATCACATGACTGCGTTCTAAGCGGCCGGTCGGCCTAGGGGGAGTTTCCCCAGGGGTGTGGCCTACCTGCAATACTATCCCAGGGACAAACTGGAAGAACGGCATTCCGGACTAT
>NW_006921603.1:1500500-1501213 GCF_000298275.1 Orycteropus afer afer
ATATATATATATATATATATATACTTTGCTGGTTTTTGTGTTTCTCTAGAGAACCCAATCCAACACAGTCCAGATGTGAGGATTTTCACTTTATGTTGAGGTGTAATCCATACTGCAGACTGTAGTCTTTAATCTTCATGAGATACCATGTCACCCCAGCATTAATAGCAAAGTTCAATAAGACAGATAATAACAAATGTTGGCAAGGATGTGGAGAGATTGACACTCTCATACACAGCTGATGGAAGTGTAAAATGATACCACTGTGGAAATTGGTATGGTGAATCCTTAAAACTTTCGAAATAGAAATACCATTTGATACAGCAATCCCATTACTTGGTATATATCCTAAAGACATGAGAGGCAGGACACAAACAGATATGTGCACATCTATGTTCTTCATAGCACTATTCACAATAGCAAAGAGATGAAACTATTGAAGTGCCCATCAACCGAGGAGTGGATAAACAAATTGTGGTACATACACAGAATGCAATACTATACAGCCCTAAAGAATAATGTAGAGTCTGGAAAATAACACACAGCATTAGTAAACTTGGAGGACAGTATGTTGAGTCATATAAGTCAATCACAGAAGGACAAATACTATATTAGTTCACTACTATAAAAAGTCAAGGAAAGATTTATACATAGAAGGAAAATTTCTTTGTTGGTTACCAGGGATGGGAGGGGAGGGGAAGCTAAATTCCTAG
>NW_006921603.1:1501747-1530309 GCF_000298275.1 Orycteropus afer afer
TTTAATTAGCAACATACGATTGTGTTTGTTTTGCTTTATGTATGTGTGTGTGTGTGTGTGTGTGTATGTGTGCCAGAATATACAAGATGATGGAAGTTAGAGTTGGCTCAGTTAATTAATTTGAATTTTGTTACTATTAGCTATGGGGTAAAATGACCATGAATGAAGGTAATGTTAACTTCATCTAACTTGTGTTAAATTTTACATTTTGATAATTGTTTTGATGCTAGCAAAAGTCTGTGAATCTCATATATGCAATCATATATAGAATTTGCTATTTGCCCCACTCTCTCAAAAAAGCAACAAGCTCACTCATCTAACCTATGAAAACTAAATGCATATTTACTTATCCATGAGTCCTATTTCTTGGCTATTTTGAAGAGGAGTGTCTATTCAAATATTGAAGGATTCTATGGGCAAAATATTGATGATTCAGGAAACATTAAAAATAAGGAAGGAATACACAGAGTCACTTTACTGAAAAGAATTGGTCAACATTCAACCATTTTAGAAGTAGTTTAGGTTCAAGTACTGATGGTATTGAAGGAAGAAGTCCAAGCTTCACTGAAAGAATTGGCAAAAAAACAAGGCTCCAGGAATTGTGGGACTATACATTTGCAATCTACATCTGACAATGTAATTGTGGTGATTTTGTTTTGAGGCAATTTTCTCTTTGGTAGCTACATGCTGTCATTTCTGCTTCTCAATATGTGTCTGATGTTTTTTTGTTAAACATTTTTTCTTCATACAGCTTTCTTTTCTATTCTATTTTCAAAAATGTTTTTAACTACTACAGAAGTGGACTACCTGTCTGATCTTCTGGCTATCTATCTATCTCTTTGGGAGCTCTGGTGGCATAGTGCCTAAGGCACTTGACTGCTAATCAGAAGGCTAGTGGTTCAAACCACTAGCCACTCCTTAGAAGGATGGTTGGGCAATCTACCTGCAGTAATTTAAAAAGCAAACATAAAACAAAAACAAAACTCATTGCCATCGAGTCAGATCCTACTCATAGCGACCCTCCTTGGGTTTCCGAGGCAGCATCTCTACAGAAGTAGATTACCCAACCATCCTTCCGAGGAGTGGCTGGTGGGTTTGAACTGCCAGCCTTCTGGTTAGCAGTCAAGTGTCTTAGGTGCTATGCCACCAGAGCTCAGTCACCAAAAATTAGTGGAGTCTTACGGAAGGAACTGACATGGCTGAGGTACTGATTTCAATTTTAGCCTCCAGAAATATGAGAAAGTTTTGTTCCTTTAAAGCTACCATTCTAAAGTCATTTTTTGGTGTTTTATTATGGTCTAACAAACTAAGATAAATCCTGCTCACATATTCCTGGATAAATCTTAATCATTCTTGATTTGTGTAGATTTTTTTTGTCTTTTTGTTTTTTTGCCTTTAAAATATTTACTTAAATGTAATTTAGTTGTTGTCTCCTCTACAATTCCATACAAATGCATTAGATTGCATGAGCATATAATAAAAGCATACATAAATGCATTATTTTCTGCATTAGATGCATTTAAGTTCTGTATAATTGCTGCCAATAGATAAGCCCAAATAATTTCACATAAAATATAGTTGTGAACTTATTTCATAATTTAAACCTCAGTTCTTAAATAATTCTTCTATGTTGTTGTTGTTATGTGCCGTCAAGTTGGACCCAACTCATAGCAACCCTTCCTTGGGTTGCCGAGGGAGTATCACTACGGAACTAGATTGCCCAACCTTCCTTCCGAAGAGTGGTTGGTGGGTTTGAACTGTCAGCCTTCTGGTTAGTAGTCAAATGCCTTAGGCACTATGCTACCAGAGCTCCCTTTTTATCCACAGTGTTTTGCATATTCAATAAGTGTTTTATGAATTGAGTTAAATCATCCTATACTCTTATAGGAAAGCATTCTTCTATTTTTAAAAAATTCTTCTAAAATAGAAAAGAAATAATTTGCCAAGAAATGATTTGCTATCACTCAACATGTGACTCATTTGCTCAGTACAACCACTTTATCAACATCCTTACCATCAGGACTTTCAGCTCTTTCATCTGTCACATCAAATCTTGTGGTTAGGGAATATGAGGCGTTGGAGAAAAGAGGCAGTTATTCAAAACAATTATATAAGGATATAGGATTCTCCCTTAAATACCCCTCCCTTCTTCACCCTTCTCAATTTTACTAAAATAGATTGGCAGTGCTGCCTTTTTATTTAATGGGTACATCTGTGGAAGTATCCTTTGAAGGTCTCTTTAATCCTATTAAGACAGTTAAGTTCCCATTAAGAAAGTTGTTCTTTTTGTAATAACATAAACATGTTCTCTCTTGGATAAAAACAGGAAAACAGAAAGACAACGTGATCTATCATATGCATAAATACTTGGGGTAGTCTTAAGTGTTATTTCCCCTAAATAGAATCCTGATTAGAAATGCCTGGTCTACAGAGCTTTCCTTATTTTTTTAACTTGTTCCTTTCTTTTCTTTGGAATAATAATCCTTTTAGGAAGAATACCCTGGCAGAAAAAGTCACAGTGATCACTGGAGATCCAACTTTAAGATCTGTATCCCAAATCCCTTAAGAATTTCCATTCCAAGAAGGAACATAATCTTGAACCTAAAGGACACAATTACCATTTTCATGGTCATCCAGATACTATGTGCATCAGAACTGTATAGTTGTAGTTCCCAGTATCTTTCTTTTCCTTTCTCTTTTTTAAAAGAATCATTGGCATTGAGAGCTTAGGAAGAGTGTGCAATGCTCTCATCTCTTATTTAAACCTGCAATTCTTATGGTCACTTGGTAGATATTGTCCAGACCTATGTTTGATCTGAAATGTTTTTATCCATACAAACCAAATAAATAAAAACCTGCTTGTTTGGCCCTATTATCCTCTTGCTACTAGAGATAGCAGAAGGCCATTCTATTTTCACCTATGAATGATCAGAGTCAAGATTAACAGAAAAGTATAAGATCTTAAAGAAAATAAATAACAAAGCCACTCGACAATGTCAAAACCAACACTAAAAACTAAGTCCCTTTATTTAGGATTAGTGGATACAACAATGTGCTTTCTCTGAAGCAGCACCCTATGAGAAAATATTAACATCCCCTCCGTTTTCTTTCAGCTAGAAGGGATAGAGTAGAGTGCTTTGTGTAGTTTTAACCTTGTTATAACAGATGCTACATGAACTCAAGTGGAACTCTGCCTGGTTCAAGAGCTGAATGAAACACATTATGCAATTCATTGCTGCTGCATTCAGGCTATTAGAAAGAGAAACAGAAGGAAGAGGTGGGGAAGAGGCCAGAGTTCAGCAGTGAGGGAGAAGCAGACACAATGGAAGGAAGGAAACAATAAATGCCTCTAATGTCTTTTAAAGAACAAAAAATAAAGGCATATGGAGAGGCTTTTTGAAACTGTGATACTCTGGGAGCTGATTTATGGGAAATACAGCTTAGACTAGGTGACTTGCAGTACAATGTATTTCCTTATGTACCTCAAACTTAGCAAAACCTTTGACTAATGTTCCATGAACATGAATTACTGCTGCAACACAGTTTAACTCACACATTTCTCAAAGCAGTTATAGAGTATTCCACTATGCCTCTCATATGGCTTAAGTACATGGTTTGCTTAGATTCAAGTCATGTTTAAGATGTCTATATAAACCTCAGAGTGCTTACTTATGATGTATTGATGTATTCCAAGGCTGAAAAACAAAATCCTGTTAATGAATATATAAAGAGAAAAAAGTCATGTGTGTTCAATAAGGAGTCCTGGTGGGACAATGGCTAAGTGCTCCACTTCTAACTGAAAGATATGCAGTTTAAACCCACCAGCTGCTCCATGAGAGAAAGAGTTGATGGTTTTGAGTTGTGGTGTTGGAAAAGAATGCCAAGAGTACCATGGACTGCTAAAAGTACTAACAAATCTGTCCTGGATAAGTGCAGCCATAGTGCTCCTTGGAAGTGCAAATGGCCAGACTTTGTCTCATCTACTTTGGTCATATTGTCAGAAGAAACCATTCCCTGGAGAAGGATATCAAGCTTGGTAAAGTGGAGTGTCAATGAAAAAGGTGAAGGCCCTCAATGAGATGGTTTGACTCAGTGGCTGCAACGATGGGCTCTGGTATCAAGATCAGCAAGGATCTTGAAACTAGCACAGCACCGGACAATGTTTCATTCTGCTGTGCGGTAGGGTCTCTATGAGTCGGAGACATCTCAATAGCACCTAACAACAACAACAGGGTTAATTTCTTTATTCCTTTAGTAGCCCGTTCAGATATACTACCTATAGCCAGCTGGGTTAAACTTAGATTTCTTATCCGGCTAATGTTCTCTCAGAATGAGGGAAATTAAGCCGATTTTATTCTTAAAATTATTTCAAAAGATAAATAGTCATATGTTGTTGTTGTTGTTGTTTGCCGTCGAGTCGGCCCCGACTCATAGCGACCCCTCCTTGGGTTTCTGAGGCAGTATCACTACGGAAGTAGGATTGCCCAACCTTCCTTCCGAGGAGTGGCTGGTGGGTTTGAACCGCCAGCCTTCTGTTGAGCAGTCAAGTGCCTTAGGCACTATGCTACCAGAGCTCCTAAAATAGTCATATAGTAGATATAAACTACAGAAACTAGGGAACTTGAGTAACTAAATCTCCTAGGAAATACTTATAGAATCTGGTAAAGTATGCAGTCTTGATATAAATGAATCTCAAAGATATTCAGAGCAGCTGTGCAAATTCTCACTATAATAACATGTCAGCCAACCTCTGTAATGAACACAAAGTGCTCTACCCTTTGTACTTCTTAAATTAAACCTGTTTCTACTTACGCAGAAAATCTGTGTTTGTTAAAACTCAGATTGGAATATGCAAGCACATTAATCTAGATACCACAATGAAGACTGCTTTGAAAAACTTCGTAATACTTTCCTTGAAAATTATTCTCTTTATGCTTTTCAGATAATATTACCAAGTTCTCATAATGTATTTTATTCGTTACAAAAACAAGATAATACTCATTACCATTCATTGTGTTCATTGCTGGAATGCATACATCAACTGAATATGTGTTTCTGCTCCCTACAGTCCTGCTCTCCCTGGAAATAGTGCACTTGAAAGCCATCACTACTGTCATAAGACTGGGATCAAAACACAGCCCTTTCATTCACTGGCCATGTAAATGGAGACAGGGTTATTCAAATCCTCTAAGGCTTACATGTCAGCTTTTAAATGTATCCCAATTTATTTGCTATGGAAACCATTTTCAAGGATTAAGTTGTGTGGTTAGAACAGTTCCTGACTCCTAATTTATTATTACTAAGATAACATGTATTAATATATAATTTTAGTGCAGGTTATACTGATCCAGGCCATACATTCAATATTTAAACATCAGAATTGTAATGTCATGAAGTTAACTTTGTACCAGGATTAGCTAAAAAATTAGTGGTATAATTATTTTAGACATTTTAGGGTTGTTAGATCAATGCAATGACATATTCTTTTATTGGATGTATATGTTTATTTATGTAATTAGTAGTAAAGTGCCAAAGATTTTTCACTCAGACTGAGGTTTGAACCCCAGGTGCACCATTTAACAGTTGGGTATTTTTAGGCAAGTTGTTTAATCTCCCTGTACCTCAATTTCCTCATATATATTTTAATTTCCTCATCTGTCAAATATAAAAGTATTTATCCTGTAGCTTTGAGGTTTATATAAGAGACTCCACAAAAGAAGCATAGCACACTTTCTGGCACACAGTATATTTTAGATATCTGCATATGATAGGTATATTAAACCCCAAGGCTGACTACAATCTTTGAAAATGCATGTCATTATGTCTTTCTACTGCTCATTGCAGTTGGCCCATTGTCATGCAAGTATTAGGGATTCAGTATGTATTTGTTACTTACTTTTTTCTTTCCTGTCAATACCACCATGGAGTTTTGCCACTCCAATTCACATAGCATAGTGCTGAAAAACAATTAAGTGTTCTTTTTTTATGTTTTACTTAATTGATACAGTGTTCATTTGTTATTTCTTTACCATCCACATGCTCACCCTCTGCCCTGTATTCGTTCAGGACATTTTCTGTGACCCTGTTCTCTACAGACACCCTAGACATTATTCTTTGCCTTAGCCACAGCCAACATCATAATAATAATGAAATGTCTAAATATACCTGTACTTCACTCTGTTAAAGTTTCCATTTTGTCTAAGCTCTGACCTCAGCTAATTCAACAGAATAGTGTGAAATATTTAACCTATCTTACACTAAAGTGATAACAAGCTTTCTTTATATACTCTTAGAGCAGGATCTTTTTTTTAAAAAAAAGACAAGACTTTTATCTGGAACAACAGCAAAAAAATTAATTGTGGCATTTTAAACAATAAGATCTTTAACAGATTGTTGATTCATTTCTATAAAAACTTATAGTTGGCTAGGGGATGCAGGGAAGGCACTTCCTTTGAAATAATAAAAAAGAAAAAAACTTTTACTGTGATTTGGGTGAAGCAAATCAGTTTTCTGTTCAACAATTCACAAACATTTTGTTTCATATTATCTATTTCTTTTATATCTGTTAATTCTTCCCAGCTGCTAGAATTTTGTATTTTAAATATCATTGAGTGGGAGATTTAGGCATTATACAACAGGGAACTGCGAGAAATTCAAGCCAGATTCAAAAGAACTCATGGAAGGAGGCATATCACTGCTGACATCAGATGGATGTTGGCTGAAAGCACTAGAAAGATGTTTACCTGCATTTTATTGACTATGCATGAAAAGGCAGTCGACAGTGTGTATCATAACAAATTACAGATCACATTGTGAAGAATGGGAATTCCAGAACACTTCATTGTGCTCATGCAGAACCTGTACATAGGCCAGGAAGCAGTTGTTTGAACAAAACAAGGGGATATTTTGTGGATTAAAATCAGGAATGGTGTAGTTCAGGGCTGTATCTTTTCACCATTCTTATTTAATTTGTAGGTTTAGCAAATAATCCAAGAAGCTGGATGATATGAAGAAGAATGTGTCATCAGGATTAGAGGAAGACTCATTAACAACATGCAATATGCAGGTGACATGACCTTGCTTACTGAAAGGAAAGATGACTTGAAGCACTTACTAATGAAGATCAAGGAGTACAGTCTTCAGTACAGAGTACACCTCAATATAAAGAAAACAAAAAGCCTCACAACTAGATTAATAAGAAATATCATGATAAATGGAGGAAAGACAGAAGCTGTCAATAGTTTCGTTTTACATGGATCCACAATCAACATCCACAGAAGCAGCAGTCAAGAAATTGAATGACAAATTGTGTTTGGTATATTGGTTGTAAAAGGTCTCTTTAAGGTATTAAAGAGCAAAGATGTCACTTTGAGGGACTAAGCTGTGTCTTACCTAAGTCATGGTATTTTCAGTGGACAATGAACAAGGAAGACTGAAGAATTGATGCCTTTGAATTACCGGGTTGGCAAAAATATTGAATATACCAAGGACTGCTAGAAGAATGAACACATTTGTTTTGGAAGCACAGTCAGAATGCTCCTTAGAAACAAGGATGCTGAGGCATTGTCTCATGTACTTTGACCTTGTTGTCAGGAGAGATTTGTCCTTGGATGAGGACATCATGTTTGGTAAAGTAGAGGTAAGGAAAAAACAAGAAGACCCTTAATGAGATGGATTGTCATTGTGGCTGCAACAGTGAGCTCAAACATAGCAATGTTTCTGAAGCTGGGGCAGGACTGGGCAGTGTTTTGTTGTGTTGTTCATAGGGTGGCTATGAGGCAGAACTGATAGTATAGCACATACCAACAACAACAGCAATTGGTGGGATTTTGTATTTTTAATTAACTGGAAGATGTAAGATTATTATATTTTTTTATATTTCTAATTTCTTATCCTATTTGTAACTTGCTTAAAGTAAATTGGTAGCATACACTATGATACTTCCCTGTGTGTCAGACTGTTTTTTATATATTCAGAACAAAAAAAAAAGACATTAGTGACTAATACCACATAAAATGTGATCTGCTACTATTTATTGATTTTAGGTAAATGAATTGGCTTCTGGGATGTTTATCTAATTTTCTTTCTCTTTCATTTAATGGTTGTTTTGGGGTTGTTACAGTATGTGTTGAGTTAGAAAATTAGAAAATTTTTCTTGTAGTTTATTGGTGTTTTGTCTCTTTCATTTGCTTGTATTTAAAGTAAGCTCAAGATATAAAACTGTGTTATGTGTAAAATTCAAGTTCATATTTGAATAGCTAAATCCATGTTCTAATCCAAAGCCAAGTTACTCAACCTCTCTAAGCCTCAGTTTCCTCTCATATGAAACTGGAATAGGCTTGGTAATCACATGTTAAGGTCACTGTAAGAATTCATGAGATAATGTTCATATATAGCTTGACAGCCTGAAACTTGCAGATGTCCATAAAAGTATTAGGATTATTCTCCTTAACACCTAAGTCATTCATTTACAATCATAATCCTTTCAAAATATTAAAAATTAAGAATAGTTTTTCAAAAGTTAGTTCTGAGTGCCATAATACCACAAAGGTGGTAGCTGACTGGAGATACACAGAAACTATTAATGTTATAACATGTCTACAAAACATGATAGACTATGAGGTTACCCATATTGATTGTGAAAAGTCAAAATTCTATTTATTATACAATAAAATAAAATTCAATATTGCTCTTGTCAAAAAAAATGAAAATTAAAACTATGAGTGTCATCTCATGAAAAGAATTTCTGTTACATCTTATAGTGTCTTATCCCTCAACCTAGCTACTTAACTTTGGAAAATTGTGCATATTGACATGCCATGACCTTAGTATGGATTCTCTTACCCCATGTCCTGAGCAAGCATCACCTTGGCACGATGAGGATAAAAGAAGAAGGAAGATAAATTCTTGAACATGAAAGAGTATCTAATAGTGAAGTAGAGTCTTGAGAGCTAGTTAGTAGGTTTACCTCACTAAACAACAGCAGGAAAGGAGAGAATGGAGTTGGAAGAGCACAAGCAATAGTCCAAAATGGTGGCTAAGCTTGTAGACTCTGATACAACACAGCTGGGACATTAATCCTGATGCTACTGCAAGAAATAGAACATTGGGTAAAACATTTAAGTTATCTATGCCTTGGCATTTTCAACTGAAAAATAGAGATAATAATATATCCACAATATAGAATTATGACAACTATCCTAATGCATACATGTAAAGAATAGTGCTTGGCATTTAATTCAATTAAAAATGAACTACTTTTGTTACCTACCATGTCATAATGTTAACTGAATCTGAACCACTAAGAAGCTCTTCACCATCAGAAACATGTCTGGAAGTTACCAAAGAGTACCAAAACCAAAACAAAAGCATAACAGAGTGTGGCAGGTACATAAAATCCATTTGAAAACTTCCATCAAGCTCTGATAGATGGCACGTGTTCCCTTTGTACATGTGATTCCATTCCTCATGGGCCATCACACTGGCTTCTCTTCAAAAGTCCTAAGGCAGACTCTTATAGTTATGACTAGATTTAAAGCCATGTTCAATTTGTAGATATATATTTTTTAAAAGTGAAATTGAGTGCATTTCATCTAAGAAACAAAAAATGTTATAACCTTGATGTAGTATAGAGGAAAAATCATATACTTGATACCAGGCAGATATTGTTTGCATTCAATCTCCACTAATTTATTAATTAATCTAACTAATTTTGTGATCTGGGCAATTTATATTATTTATGAGTCTTTTTTCATCTCTAATATGGGATAATAATTTCTACTTTGTAGGATTGTTTTGAGAGTGAAATATGTAAGTTACTTTCTAGCTCCTATTATTGGTACACAGTACTCAAAGAATGGTAGTTAATATTATGAATATGAATTTAACAGTAAGCCATAGGGAAATAATGTAATATGGATTCTTAGAGTCCATCAAAACAAGTTGTAAAAATGACTTAAAGAAACATCCACCATGGCAATGACTAACTTTTGAAAAGCTTTATTCTTCCAGTGAGAACCATAGCTAAACACAATGTCTGTGCTTCTGTGTTCCTCCCGTCAGGAAGGATAATATCCGTGATGCATTGACTAACTCTAATGAAAATTTTTATTCTTAAGACACAAAATATTTCCCAACACAGCACATAAGGTCTTTGTGCTCATGTCAGCATTGGAGACAAATTTCTGAGAAGGAAGTAGAGAAACTGCACATTCCTACAGATAACAAAACACTGAAGCAAAAATGAAAATACATGGTAGATATTTTTAAAATGCCTTAGCTGTCAGTTTCAGCAAATATCTAACAGATGAATTACAAATTTTTAAAGCACTGTGTGTGTGTGTGTTTGTATGTGTTAGTTATCTAGTACTACTATAAAAGAAATGCCACAAATGGGTGATTTTAGCAAATAGAAATCTATTTTCTCACAGTTTAGGAGGACAAAAGTCGAAATTCCAGGTGTTGACTCTAGAGGAAGGCTTACTCTCTCTCTGTGGGTTCTGCAGGAAGATCCTGTTCTCCTCTCAGCTGCTCCTGACCAGTCTTCATGTGGCTTGACATTTCTCTTCCCCCAATTCTGCTCCGTTCCCTTGTTTAATTTCTTATAGTTCAAAAATAACTGACACAATATACACCCTTCACTACTCCCATCTCATTAACATTCCCAAATGGCGTTATGGCCACAATCAAGGAGGTTAAGATTTACAGCACATGGTTTTGGGCACACAATTCAATCTATAATAGTGTGGTCCATAACAAGAGATTCATGCAGTTTACCTGATGTTCCCTTGTGTTTGCTTTAGGAGGCTCAGAGGCATCCTTGGAGATATAAGCAAGCAAAATATTCCCTCTGCTGCACCAATGAGAGCAAAACAAACTAATCATTCCTCATATAAACCTTGGAGTTTAAATACTACAAGATATAAAAATTATGTCAATTTATCTCCATGTGGTTACTTCTGAAGGAAAAATATTTTTTTATGAAAAGTTCTGGAGGAATTTGGTAAATAATGATATTTCATTTCCATCAGTTCAGAAAACAGTAACTTCTGTTTTGCTATTCCTAGCACATCATTTGTTTCCTCACACCAAGATAAGAAAGGTTGCAGCATGTGGTTATTTTGTTTTTGAGCATAATGGTTAATGGCTTTTTCAGCTCTCAGAATTTTTTAAGCCATTAATTTTATCTCAGCCTTTTTTGCATTCCACACCTTCCTGCATACTAATTAAGTGCATAAATTTCTCTTACAACCACATCTCTTTCCTAGGCCAAATCAATCCATTCCTCTCCTATCACACTTATTCAGGCTCAGCATCCTCTTCCATTACTTCACTGACACGTTGAAAAAATGCAATACTTTACCTCTATCATTTATTTCTAGCGCTAAAATAATGATACAATGGATTTAGATCCGCATTTTAGCCATTATTTAATCATGGGAGTGTAGGCTCTAAAACACTTCAGAGGTCTTTATTGTCTACCTTCTGTGACATCCATGGATTCCATTAACAGAATGAATTCACTTGGTACTGAAGTAAGACACATCAAAACTTAAACTTAGTTTTTTTCTATTGTTACATTGCATTTCACCTGTAAAAAGTTGATTAGGATTAGGTCCATATTTCTATGTCAAAGCTACTTCTATAAAGACATGCAATTTGGCTCTCAGGAATGAGACAGGACACTATTAGGATGAGACCACTCTGTACCATTCTCAAAACTTTCTATACTCCAATGCAGTATTCCATCACATAAGTCATTTACTTTATCTGACCCCCATTGTCTAGATTTTATACAGCATTGGCCAGTGACTATCTTCTTCCCATTTTCTTCCAAGGAACTGTGTATTCCTAAGTCAAAAAAATACTCTGATGTCCCTGGTAGAGATGGAAGACCAAATAAATATGCCTATCTCCTATCTGCAAAGATTCCACTAAAATGGGGATAAGGATATAAAAATAATATAAATATCTAAATAAAAGAATGGAAAGGTAGTATCAACAGAGAGAAATTTCAAAAAAATTCTGGTAGACAGAAAGAAAAATGATGGTAACCAACAGAGCAGGCCAGAGAAATACTTAGCCTAGATGATATAATCAAGAAGCAGCATGTCAGTATGGCAGAAAACCAGAAATTCTTGGCATTGAGAATATCCAGACACAAATGAGAATAAAAATGAAAATTGGGACTGAAAATATAGGGATTAATTTAATGACTAGATACAGAAGTTATGGAAGAGTAACATATATACTTATTTGATCACTAGAATTTCTGCATACTTGATTGGGGAAATTGTACTGAGGAAGAGAATTTTGGTATATATTGTATAAGATAATAAATACATAGTCTTATGAAAGAATATATACATCTATTAGAGGCCTTTCAAATGTATGTGCACACATATCTACATTGCAGTCTCCTGTTTTCTAGTGTTTTACATGTGATCCTTCAACATTAGTGAAACTCACTTGGTGAAAAACCCCATGATGAACACAGAATCACCATGCAACATTTTCCTTTTTTGAAACAAACAAACAAACAAAAAAACAGACAAACAAAATTGGTTGGGACAAAAGAACTTAGAACATACAGAAGAACCCTCCCTAGATATTAAAAAAAATGCTGAAAATATTTCATCAGATGATATGGAAAATAATGTTGACAATTCACTTGAATATCATCAAAGAAAAAGATATGAGCAAAAGATCAATCTGGAGCATCCACTATAATACTTAGAGTGCAGTAAGGAAAGAATAGAAAAAATGAAAGCTAAGACCAAAACGATGAAAATTACTACATCCAAAGGATATCAGGCTTCAGAATTAATATATCTACCAAATGCCCAGGACAATAAACTCACACTCAATTAAAGATTCATGAAATTACAGAACAGTAAGCATAAAGAGAAGACCTTAAATCTTTCCAGAGAACAAAACAAGGCTTTTACCTTGAGTAATGGGTGACTAAATTTATATAAGGTAAAATTTTCATTAAAAATATTCTGGATAAATAAGCTATTTTATATATAATCTAAAACCTAGATGGTTATTAAGACATTAGATCAAACTTTAACAGAAAACCAAATAAATCAATTGAAAAATGGCAGAACCCCCCCCATTGGTAAAACTTGAAGAGGCATTGCAAAACATAGGAAATCTAGATAACTATGAATATATTGCATTAATTATTAGGAAATTCAATATTATTGGTCTGTGGATTTTAAAATATCTTTGCAAATTATTTGATATTCTTCCCATGAGGAAGAATAAGGAGTTAGTGATCCCGTGGCCCTTCCGTTTGAATCTGGGCCAATATGTGGCTGCTGCAATAGAGTACGGGGAAAGGGATGCTGTGTCTTTCAAGACTAGGTGTGAACATGCCAGGAAGCTTTTGCTTTGTTTGCTGAAACACTAGCTTTTGGAGCCTTTAGCCTCCAAGTAAGAAGTTCAACTAGCCTGAGACCACTCATGCTGTGAGGAATCCCAAGCCACACATATGAGAGCCCATGTACAGATGTTTTTGTTGAATATCATCTGAGCCCAACATTTGAGTTATCTTAGCACAGATGCCTTACATCTGAGTAAATAAGTCCCCTGTGACTCTAGGCCCCAACTGTTAGACTCACCCCAAGCTGGTCTGATCTCAGATAAGTCTTCAAACATGATGGAACTGAGATAAGACATCCCCATTGTACTTTGTCTAAATTCCTGACCCACAAAACCTTTGAGCACAATGATAAAATACTTACTGGTTTATCACACTAAACTGTGAGGTGGTTTTTGTGCACTAATAGATAAATAGGACAGAATTTGGTACCTGGAAGTAGATTGCTAACAAAACAAAACCTATACCAAAACTTGGTGGAAGCATAATGAACATTAAGTAGGTTATAGGTAAGAGTTGGAAGGAATATGTGGGAAATTCTTTAATTCAGGAGAAAAGGCAATAGTTGTTTAGTAATGGAGGACACTGCCACTTGTGATGACATGGAAAATGAGAAATATACCTAATGAATTTTACTGATTTAGTTAAAGAAATTTTTTAGCAGAATGTTGAAGTGCTATTTGGTGTACTCCATATCCAATACAAATGTTTTATTATTTGAATATGTACTTATGTCCTATTTACATTAACTAATAATATAGATGTATTTTGTTTTAGTTCCACCTTAATATTTTAAAGTATTTTGTTTTAATTATGCTACTGCATTTGATGAATTCCATACTTTATTTTTTTTCCTCTTTTTCTTTTCTGATAATTAATACAATTTTCACTTTTGTTTAGTGATCAGTTTATGGCTATGATTTGAACTCTTGACAGTCCATTTGTTGCTATTAGATGCCATTGAGTCACACAGACTAACAGGAGCTCTATGTAAGACAGAATGAAATCTTGCACCATCCTCACAACAGCAGGTAGGCTTGAGCCCATCGTTTCGGACACTGTGCCAATTCATCTAATTGAGGATTTCCCTTTTTTGCATTGACCTCTTCCATACCAAGAATGATATCATTTTCCAGGATATCCTCTTCTTCCTGACAACAGGTCCAAAGGGAGGTGAAGTCTCACCACTTACATTGCTAAACATCATGCTGGCTGTACTTCCTCTATGACAGATTTGTTTGTTCTTCTGACAGTCCATGGTATATCCAATATTCTTCACCAGCACCATAATTCAAATGCATTAATTATTATTCAGTTTTCTTTTTTTCATTGTGCAGCTTTTGCATGCATAAAGGGATACTGAAAATACCATGGATTTAGTCAGGCAAAGTTTTAAAAATTTTAAAGATCTTTTACAGCAGATTAGAACTCGGTTTTTTGGAGAGTAGTTCTACATATGTGTTCTTCTATTATTTTATTTACTCCTTATGAATGAAATCTTTCCATTTAGCAATTAAAGAATTAAAGATGAAAAAATCAGTTTTGCTGCTCCACCTTGCAACTTTCACCCTTACCTTGACAACATACTCAGTATGTTTTCTATATTGAAAGAGTTTTGTTTTTTTTTTTTACTTTTTATTGTGATTTGGTTGAAGGTTTACAGAGCAAATTGGTTTTCCATTCAAAAATTCACACACATTTTGTTTTGTGACATTGATTGCAATATTCACAATCACTCATCCCACTGTCTCCCTGTGTTTATCATTTCAATTTGTCCTTCTTTCCTATCAAGTCTACCTTCTGAGCTTTATCCCTGGGCAAATGCTGCCATTTTTATTTCCTACTGTTTATTGTTCTAAGGAGTACGTACCTCCCTGGTACTATTGTTCACCCCATAGGGTTGTCTGTTCTTTGGCTGAAAGGTGACCCATGGAAGTGAATTCAGTTCCAGGCTTGAAGGATGACTAAGATTGTCTTGGGGGTTCCACCAGTCTCTATCAGACTAGTAAGCTGGGTCTTTTAATATTATTATTATTATTTTCACTTTTGTTCCACATCTTTCTCCCATTCTATCCAGGACCTCCTAATATAATCCCTTTCAGAGCAAACTGCAGTGGTAGCCAGGTACCATCTAGTGTCAAGGTCATGGAAGATGAGATTCCGGTGGTCCTGTAGTCCTTTGGACTGTTTCCAAGTTGTTGTTATTGTTAAGTGCCATCAAGTCATCTCTGACTCATAGTGACCTCATATACAGCAGAACAAACACTGCTTTCATTGAGAATTTCCCTTTTTTACATTGATCTCATCTATACCAAGAATGCCAGCCCCACAATCTTTGCTCTACATGAGCTCATCGTTGCAGCCACTGTGTCAATCCATCTTGTTGAAGACCTTCTCCTTTTCTGTTGTCCCTCCACTTTGCCAAGTATGATGTCCTTCTCCAGGGAATGGTCCCTTCTTACAACATGACCAAAGTGGGTGAGACAAAACCTGGCCATTCTCGCTTCCAAGGAGCATTCCGGCTGCACTTCTTCCAGGACATATTTGTTAGTTCTTTTAGTAGTCCATGGCACTTTCAGCATTCTTTGCCTATACGCCAACTCAAAAGCATCAACTCTTCTTTGGTCTTCCCTTTTCATTGTCCAATTCTCACATGCATGTGTTGTTGTTGTTGTTATTAAGTGCCATCGAGTCGTTTCCGACTCATAGCGACTCCATGCACAGCAGAACGAAACACTGCCCAATCCCGCACCAGCCCCACAATTCCTGCTATACTTGATCCCATCATCGCAGCCACTGTGTCAATCCATCTCGTTGAAGGCCTCCCCTTCTTTCGTCAACCTTCCACCCTACCAAGCATGACATCCTTCTCCAGGGAATGGTCCCTTCTTACAACATGACCAAAATAGGGGAGACAAAGTCTGGTCATTCTTGCTTCCAAGGAGCATTCTGGCTGCACTTCCTCCAGGACAAATCTGTTAGTTCTTTTAGCAGTCCATGGTACTTTTAGCATTCTCCGCCAGCACCACAACTCAAAAGCATCAACTCTTCTTTGGTCTTCCTTATTCATTGTCCAGCTCTCACATGCATATGAGGCAAATGAAAATACCACGGCTTGTGTCAAGTGCATCTTGTTGTTGTTATTGTTATGTGCCGTCGAGTCCAACCCGACTCATAGCGACCCCTCCTTGGGTTTCCTAGGCAGTATCACTACGGAAGTAGATTGCCCCATCTTCCTTCCGAGGAGTGGCTGGTGGATTTGAACCACCAGCCTTCTGGTTAGCAGTCAAGTGCCTTAGCCACTATGCTACCAGAGCTCCCTTAGTCTTCAAGGAAACATCTTTACTCTTCAGCACTTGAAACAGGTCCTTTGCAGCAGATTTCCCCAATGCTATACGACATCTGATATCTTGACTGGTGCTTTCGTTGGTGCTGATTGTAGAACCAAGTAACATGAAGCCTTTGAAACTTCAATCTTTCCTCCTTTTATCACGATGCTGCATATTGGTCCCATTGTGGGGATTTTTGTTTTCTTTATACTGAGGTGTAATCCATACTGCAGACTGTAGTCTTCAATCTTCATCAGTAAGTGTTTCAAGTCATCCTCACTTTCAGTGAGCAAAGTTGTGTTGTCTGACTAATGCAGGTTGTTAATGAGTCTTTCTCCAATCCTGATGCCATGTTCTTCTTCCTATAGTCTAGCTTCTTGGATTATTTGTTCAGCATACAGATTAAGTATAGTGAAAGGATACAACCCCAACACATTCCCTTCTTGATTTTAAACCATGCAGTGTCCCCTTGTTCTGTTCGAATGACAACCTCCTGGTCTATGTACAAGTTCCTCATGAGCACAATTAAGTGTTCTGGAACTCCCATTCTTCTCAATGTTATCCATAATTTGTTATGATATCCACACAATCGAATGCCTCTGCATAGTCAATGAAACACAATTAAACATATTTCTGGTATTCTTTCATTGTTTCCATATGTCTTTGATTTTTTTCACTCTTCTTTGCTTCAAATGAGGAGAGACCAAATGTTGCACCTTAGGTGGCTATTCACAAGCTTTTAAGACCCCAGTTGCTACTCTCCTAAGTAGGATGTAAAACATCGTGGAACGTTATGCCAATTTAACTTGATGTCCCCTGAGACTATATTTTTAACATAAGCCTGACATTTCATTTAGTGTTAATTATTTTGTGAAACATATTCATTGCTCACTTCCAACCCTTTAGCTATAGTCTTATCTGTAACCTTTTAGTTGGGTGGATCATCTCATCATTCTTAAAGAATGACAAGTGATAAAAGTATTCTCTGGGTTTTGTATATTTTTAAATGTTACTAAATTTATGTTTAGGAAACTCAAGGAAGGGTCACTATGAGTTGGATTCAACTTGATGGCAGTTTTGGGTGTTTGTAAATTTTTTGGTAACAATTTCATACCTTGAATACTTTATAGACATTACTCAATTGTAGTTGTCCTTGTTTACAAATTGACATCTCTTGTTCTCCATTTTTAGTCTTGTCAGTTTATTTTGTTTTGGATACTTTTATATCAAGGTTAGTTTCTGGATATTTTTATATGTGTTAATCATAGGTTGTTAGCTGACATTGTTGGTTCTCCATCCAAAGAATTTCCTGTAGTGTTTCTTGTAAGATTGATCTGGTTTCTAAAGATTTTCTTAATTTCTATATATCTGAAATTGTTCTAAATTCACCATTGTATTTGAGGGACAATTTTGCTGGATATATACTTTTTATTTGTAAGTTTTTTTTTCTTCTTTCAGTGTTTTATATACGTCATCTCATTGCTTTCTTGCCTGAATGATTTCTGCTAAACAGTCAGAGTTTAGTTTCATTGGTTCTCCTTTATAAGTAATTTTTATTTTTCCTGGGATGCTTTCAGGATTCTTTCTTTGTCTTTGTTTTTGGAAAGTTCAATTATGATATGTCTTGGTGTTTTTCTTTTGGGGACTATCCTCTTTGGGGCTCACTGAACTTCTTGAATGCACATATTCATGTCTTTCATGATGTTAGGGGAATTTTCTTCCAAGAAATAGTCAACATTTTTTTAATGCTTCTTTTTCTTGCTCCTTGTTCTGGAATTCGATTTTATTTAATTTATTTCACTTGATCTTTCCTCTTGATATGCGAAAAAACCAAACTGACTGCCATCAAGTCAGATCCAACTCATAGCGACCTCTCCTTGGGTTTCCAAGGCGGTATCACTATGAAAGTAGCTTGCCAACTCTTCCTTCTGAGGAGTGGCTGGTGGGTTTTAACCACCAGTCTTCTGGTTAGCAGTCAAATTCAGTTTTTCCTTCATTCTATTTTCTGATCATTCCTCTAACATGCTAGTATAAGAGCTAGGTCTTCAGTTTTGCTAATTCTGTCTTCTACTGAGTCAATTCTACTGTTTTGCCCTTTTATTTTAATATGTTATTTATTTATAAAATTTTAGTATTAATTTCACGGATTTCTACTTGAAGTCTGTTTTTGTATGCTTCTGAATTTTCCTTTTTTTTTTGTTTTGTTTTGTTTAGTTTTTCTTGTATTGCTTTCCTGAATTACTCTAGAGTGTTGCATGTGTTTTGCTTGATTGTCTGTTTTTTCTTTGATCTTTCTCTCAGTCCATTGAAGATACCTAAATATAATTCTTTTGAATTCTTTATCAGGTGATCTCAATGACATTCCTTCCGCAGGATGGATTTCTGGCTCTGGGTTATTAACACTTGTTTGAACTACTGTATTCATTTATTTATTTATATAGTGAACTGAGATTTTCTGTTGTTTACAAGACATTGTTCTGTTGTTATATTTGCATTTAATTAATGATTTTATATTGGTGTGTTTTTCCTAGGAGTTCATTTTGCTTTATTTTGTTTGATATATCCAGGTATGCAAGGTGGGTGTGCTACTCTACCTGTTAGCTTGGCAGTACTTAGGAGACTGCCTGTCTCCTGATGGGTTTGATGGAAGATAGAAGTGTGTATGCAGTTCTCTGTCCACTGTTCATACAGAACAGTTGAGAGAGGACTTAGCTGGTGTTGGCTGCAGTGTATCATTGATCATGTGGCATAAGAGCAGGTGGTAGCAGTTGCCCAATGAATGAGACTGCAGGGGAGAATGTGGCTATGAAGTGTGGATTAGATTGTTTACTCTATTTTGTCTCAGAGGACAAATTAGCAGCCTAAACATACATTAACACATGAAAATAGAGGAGAAAAAAAGAAAAAAAAATGAAAGGAATAAAAGAAAAGAGAAAAAGTATAAAAAATACAACAAATAAAAGGTAAAAACAAGAGAAGGGAAAGAAAATAATTTTTTTAAAAAAGAGAGAAAACTGGAGGGGTGGGGGACTGATTATTGCTCCTGCTAGCCAAGTAGGCAGCAGAGGGAAGGGTAACTGATATAAGTCATCTAGCTCTGGCAGCCAAGGAAGCCATGGTAGCAGGGTGCCTAATCTGGGATGGTACTTCTGTCAGCCTAGTGGGTTCCTAGGAGTGGGGCTCCCAATACAGGATGACATTCCTGCTGGCCTAGTAGGTGAATTATGGGGGAAACTGGTTAAAGACTGTGCTTCTGCTCACCTAGGAGGAGGCTTAAGTAGGGCACCTCATTCAGGATGGCACTTCTGCTGGCCTATGAGGCAGTTGCAGGTGGCTATCCAGTCTGAGGCAGTGCTTCTGCTGGCCAGAGGATACAAAGAGGGTGTGTTTCCAAACACAGGGTGACATGCATGCAGCACTCAGGCCACAAGGATGTGCCCCTGACCTCAATGGAGCAGGACTAGCATAGGAGTGGTGTCACTTATTGCCAGATAGGTTATGGCTACACTCTGGTCACAGTGAAAATGTGGAGAATAGAGGGAAGATTGCAATTTTCTGATTGCCAACTACTCTGGTGGGTACTGGTATAGTCCTGGGTGAATGGAGCTGATTATCAGGTTCCTGCCCCAAACTGAAAGCTGCATGCAAAAAATTCAAAATGGCCATTCTGTGTCAGGCCAGTTGACAATTCACTACTCCATTTGTCTCCTTGTTGGTAGTTTCTGCTCAGTTTCTTCTTCTAGGACTTAATCTACTTATTTATCCCTTTCTTTGAAGCTCAGGATTCCAGGATTATCATCTGTATCTGTTCAACTTTGTTTCTCATGTCTTTGTGTAGAGGGTCTGGGCGGCTTGTCTGACTAATCCACCACCTTGCCAGAAGTCCATGTTTGCTTCTTGTCAGTTTGTTTCTTTAGGGAAGAATGTGAGAAAATGTTTACTTGACATTTTCATGGTGTAACTTGAAATCTATTAAAAACTATTCAAATAAGTCTTGCGTTTTCATTATAAAAATGTAAAAAACTGTAACATTAATTAAGTAAAATAAATGCCTTGAATTGCTTCCTTTTAATACTTTTCCTTAGTCATTTATAATTACCTTTTACAGTTACTAAAATATCCAGCTTAAGTCACTGTCAAAACAATTGAGCCAATTTCAACCAAGAAAGACATTTTTAATACTTTATTATTAGAGTACCCCCTTAGGGATTTGTTTGTAAGAGCAACTCATGGTGGCAGTTATATAATTTCCACCCTTAGGTGGCAAAGAATATATTTCATTGGTTTACATATGATATAACAGGCATACACAATTCTTAATTAATTTTCCCCAAGTCATTGTAGATGTTTCTCCATGTCATTTGACATTGAGTCTGAGCAATCATTTTTGTGGGTCTGAACTTTTGATGTTAATATGAATTTTGTTCTTTTACTTCAGCATGATTGCTTAAGTGTGAACTTGTTTAAACCATATGAGAAATTGCTAAAGAAATGTTAAGTAGTTGTCCATTATCATCATTTTATATAATGTGTAAATATCACTGACTCAACTTACTTAAATGATTATACATTTTTTTTTTTCTTGGTTAAATAATTGCTGGTTCAAAATACTTGCAACTATAAAAAAATTAAGATTTATTTTGAAATTTTTTCCAAATTAATGATACTAATTTAAACTAGCTCTTTTACCACACCCTTGTCAGTATTATGTAGTATTGGTAGTATCTATTTTACAGTCTTACAAAGTACTTTAATTAGCATTCCTCTAATTATTAATGAGGTATAAACCCATACCTCACTCACGGACATGGTTACATTCCAAAGATCAAGTCATTATTTGAAAATCAGCTTTTTGTGAAATGGAGGAGGAGTGCATCAGATCACAAAATGGAAGATTACAACTTACCTAATTGTCAAATCACATCATCATATAACTGCCAAATTATATCATTACATAATAGTCAATTTACATCATTACATAACTGACAAAGCACTGAGAATCACAACCTAGACAAGATGACACATAACCGTAACCATCACACCCAGCATTACTGTCACGTCACACCTCAGCATTCGCTACTGCAAGATATACATCATTAATGTGCAAAATAGTCAGAGAGTGGATATTTTACTATTTTTATAAGTGTGAAATATTGGATAAAAAGATAGTCAACAAGTGGGGAGTAGATGTACATTGTTGGACAACACATCCTGTTCGACTATACCATAACTGTAAGACAACACTCTAAATCTTCTTAATGCTCACAAGTTGTTTCTGATTTCTAGATAGCCAGGAGGCCATTAGAAAAAGGACACCAATGACTAATATGGATTGCTCCATAAATATCACATCCTTCCTATTTCAGCCTGAACATACATTAACACATGGAAAATAGGTTTTATTACTTACAAGAATCAGACACCATACAACTGGAAAAGTTCCATAATTAGTAACCCCCCTCAGAAGCTGTCTGGGCAGAGATGACCACTCTTCCTTGAACACTTCACTTTGTCCCATAAGTTAGGAGCTTAAATAGAGCCCTACCTACTGCCAGTCTCCCATTGGCCAGGTAGGTCCACTTAGGACTCTGTGTGTCCCAGCTGCATCACAGCTTAGGAGACGAAGAAGACTTTCTCTCCCAGCTACTTTATATCCCTAGCCTAAGGAACTAATGTCTTTTTTAACCCTGCTAACAAGCATCCTACTGTGTCATGCTCCCCTGAATATCTGAGCAAAGGAAGTGCTTAGCCCAGAATTTTGTCTGTTGAATAGTGTTAATAAATTTCAGGCTCAGTGGGTGTGGTGGTTTGTTTAGAGGCCTAAATGCCAGCAGGGAAAGGAATGGAGAAAACCATGGCAGCCTGGCTTGTCCGAGGGACTTATTCCTCACAGTTTATAATTATATTTGAAAAACAAATGTTTACTTTCACAAAATAAAAATATTATGTTATATACCCTCTCTCTACTTATTGACTATCTCATAATCCAATATTCCACATGTATAACAATAGTAAAAAATCTGTGCAACTATTTTGTATATAGGAGCTCTGGTAGCATAATGGTTAAGGCACTTGACTACTAACCAGAAGGCTGGCGGTTCAAACCCACCAGCCACTCCTCGGAAGGAAGGTGGAGCAATCTACTTCCGTAGTGATACTGCCTCGGAAGCCCAAGGAGGGAGGAATTGCTATAAGTTGGGTCCAACTCAACGGCACATAACAACAACAACAACAACAACAACAACAACAAGAACGTTTTGTATATTAATGATGCAGGTTTGGCAGTAATGAATGCTGAGGTGCAAACAAGAATAACACCTGGCTATTATGGTTAAGGCTATGTGTAAACTTGTCTGTGCCATGATTCTCAGTGGTTTAGAAGTTATGTGATGATGTAATTTGGTGGTTATGTAATGATGTAGTTATCCTCCATTTTGTGATGTGATGTGGTTTTCCTCTATTTTTGCATCATGCTGATTTTTGCATAACAACCTGGTCTTTGGAACCTAACCATATTGATAAGTGAGGAGTAGGTGTATATACGTTTTGAACTGAACCATACTGAGAATTATAACTTCTTTATGTAAAAATTAAGATATTTTAATTAAAAAAAGTATAAGTAAAATGAAATATTCCAGTGGGCAATGCATATAATTCAAAAATGCAACACTATTCTGAAAATCAATCGTAAAAAATATTCAGAATTCTAGGCAATTCTTATAGCACAATACATGGATACAAAAATGTCCAATGATAAAGAAATTATCAAATATCTTCTGGAATATCATGATTAGTTTAAATATGGCTTTCAAGAGTATTAAAAGAAAACTGACTAGGAAGTTGATAAAAAAAAAAAAAAAGGCCTACCATAGCGTTATGTATACATTTAACAGAGGCCTCGTCGTCGTTGTGGTCACTGTCGTCGAGTCACCCAACTCATAGCTACCCCTCCTTGGGTTTCCAAGGCAGTATCATTACAGAAGTAGATTGCCCAACCTTCCTTCTGAGGAGTGGCTGGTGGGTTTGAACCTCTAGTCTTCTGGTTAGTAGTTAAGTGCTTTAGGCACAATGCTACCAGAGCTCCTAATGGAGTCCTAGGGTGCTACAAATGGTTAACATGCTACATTTAATGTTTCTTGATAATGAATAGATATTTATTCATGGATAGTACTTGAGAATATACTAGAGAGTGTCAGTAATACAGTAATTTTAATTTTTATATGTATAGTTCAGCTCATATATTTTTAAATAAAAAAGTTATAAAGATAATAATATAGCATATAGTAAGTACTTGGTGCCCAGAGTTCAGAATGGTACTGCAAATCAGTCTGCATTTCTCCTCTTTACATTAAGATGCCATTGTTGTTGTTGTTGTTATTATATGCCTTCGAGTCAGACCCAACTCATAGTGACCCCTCCTTGGGTTTCCGAGGCAATATCACTATGGAAGTAGATTGCCCCATCTTCCTTCCAAGGAGTGGCTGGTGGGTTTGAACCACCAGCCTTCTGATTAGCAGTCAAGTGCCTTACGCACTACGCTACCAGAGCTCCTATCTCAGAAGTGACAACACAGGGTTTGATAGAATTAATGAAGGCAATATTTAATGTCCACCTTCTTCAATTTCGATATTTTCTTGGTGCTCTCTCAGAATGGGTTAACTGAAGTGCCATAATATACAATATTAAAGAACATGAACTTTGGAGGTAGCTGACCTTGGTTCTGTCATTAACCAGCAGGCTGACCTTGAACAAGTAACTTGACCTCTCTGATACTCAAATTTGGGGAATGGTTGTAGTTCTTAAAATGAGGGTCTGATGAATGAGATGAAGTATATAAATGACGAGTTCTTTTTCCAATTGCAATTGAATGCAAACTGCCACATCTTATCTGTCAATTCCCTTTCATAAAATTGTTATATCATTTTTTCCCTGTATTATTTTTGAGCTTGTTAAAATATACATTTTCAGATGGTAAAAATCCATTTTTTTGTAATTTTTAACACTTGATATATATTCTCAAAATAAACCACTGAAGGCTCATTATTACAAATATTTTTGAGCTTTCGATCAACTATGATAATATGGTAGTGAAGCGTCATACTGTTCGGATTCTAATCCTACCACCAACACTTAGCCTCTGAGACCTTGGGCACACTTCTTAACCAATGCATGCCACAGATCCAATATAACGTAGGGATAATTCATGATAGCACTTACCTTACACAGACTTGTTCTAGACTAAGTGAGTTAAGCAAAGTTAAAATGTTCCGTTCTATATCTTACAGAGAAATTCATAATTGTTACTTGTTTATAATTTCTAAGTCTAGAATCTTTTACCAGTTTGAGGTTCGTACGTACCTTGATGGATTTTTGGAAAGTTATAACCTCAATTTTTACTTTTATGTCTTATTTTAATTCAAGTGTATTCTGCTTATTGGAAATGGTACTCAGCAGATCAAGTTAATTTCTGCACAATAACTCCCAGGTCTTTGTCAACTGTTCTTGTTAGGTGCAGTTGCATTCATTTTTGACACACAGCTACCCCACATGACAGAGTACAAATGTCCCATTAGGGTTTTATAAGCTCGGCACTTGACTACTAACCAGAAGGCTGGTGGTTCAAACCCACCAGCCACTCCTCAGAAGGAAGGTTGGGAAATCTACTTCCATAGTGATGATGTTGTTGTTATGAGCTGACAATTCAGACCCGACTTATAGTGACCCATCCTTCGGTTTCCAAGGCAGTATCACGACGGAAGTAGATTGCCCCATCTTCCTTCCGAGGAGTGGCTGGTGGGTTTGAACCGCCAACCTTCTGGTTAGCAGTCAAGTGCCTTAGGGAAACCCAAGGAGGGGTTGCTATGAGTCAGGGCCGACAACAAGCTGTAATGTTTACCAAAGCAAATAATAAGACCTTTCTCCCACATAGCCTCTGGTTGGGTTTGAATACCCAACCTTTTGGTTAACAGCTGAACACTTAGACATTGTGCTACCAGAGATCCTTGAGAAAACTTCTGTATGGAAATCAGCAAGATATTTACAAGTATAACTATGAAGTAAAAGTCAAGACCTTTACACTGTTGTTATTGTTGTTGTTATTTGCCGTCGAGTCGGCCCCGACTCATAGCGACCCCTCCTTGGGTTTCTGAGGCAGTTATCACTACGGAAGTAGGATTGCCCAAATCGCTTTTTACGGTTCAGATAAGTCTCAGCTTAAACCCCAAAATCACATGGCTATATATGACCTCAAAGCCAGTTAGCCTCCTTCAGAGGTTTCCTGAGGTTTTTTTTGTTTTTCTCCAGGTTGTCCCTCCAAACCTTAATATTTCCAGACGAACCCATGTCTACTTTATAACAGGTAATGCTTTAAGGCTTTCTCACTCTTAATCAGTACTCTTTTCTGCTTCCTAGCAAACAATATTTTGTTGCCTTTCCCTTCTGATTTTGGGAGAACTCACTCTACTCCCAGCAACCTTTCTCTGCATGCTGCTGATTATATGATTATTCAGAAAGATGAGTTCCAATTATTCTTTTTTGGCTATTTCAGTTCCTTAACATAAATGCAATAAATAAATGAATAAATGAATAAATAAAGGATATTTATTTTTTTCATTTTTTTAAAAGAAATTACTAAAGAAAGTCCATGGAGTGTTCTTTTTATTTTTATTTTTTTTATTATTGAATGGAGAGGACAATGGCTATTTATAGATATTTTCTGAAATAAATCTATTTTAATGTCTTGGTGGTTTTGAGAATTAGCTTCTTACTAAGATATAATGGAAGGGAAACAACTCACCAAGGCTTTAATCTCATATTTATGCTTTGGGTTCCTTTCACACTTCTTTCTAATGCAAACACTCTTTCAAGGCTGATGTTCTTAAAGCAGTTTCAGGAGGGTAGTTACAGAAGTCAAAATGCACAGCAGTTCCACATTCAAAACTTCAATAGTACAATCCCAAACCATCAGCTGTATGTATAACTGTCTCCCTGCAGTTCTCTATAGATACTCAAAAGAAGCACATGCTCTCCTGCTTCTTTGCCCCTGCCAGTCCTGCTCACTCTGTCTGGACCACTCATTCTTTCCCCACCTCATATTCACATGTGCAGTGCTACCTGCTTTTGTAAACTCACTGTCATCATTCTATATGAGTTCTTTGTTGTTCCTAACAATTGGAAGTGGCACAGTCCTTCTTTAGGTCCCTACGTGGTTTTGCCACCTTAATGTTGTGCCCTTAACTACAAACTGAAAGGTTGTCAGTTGGAACCCCCCACTAGTGCCCCTGAAGAAAGGCCTGGCAATCTATTTCCATAAAGAAAGCTCTATAGGGCAGTTCTACTCTGTAACAAGTTTGGTTCTGCTCTTTCTTTGTTTGCTTTTAGCCCTTTGAAACCAAAAAGAAAGCTGTACATTCCTTAAGAGTGATTATTTTTTTTCTCTTTGTCAAGTTTTATAGATACTATTGTAATTGCCTTTTTCTCCCTATTAATGAGCTTTTTAAGAGTGGGGTATGTCTGATTTCCACTTTTCCAATTATGAATGAGCTAACAATTTATTCATAGTGGCTAAGACACTTGCCTGCTACCCAGATGGCTGGCGGTTCAAACCCACCAGCCACTCCTCGGAAGGAAGGTTGGGCAATCCTACTTCCGTAGTGATACTGCCTCGGAAACCCAAGGAGGGGTCGCTATGAGTTGGGTTTGACTTGACGGCACATAACAACAACAACAACAACAACAATTTATTCACCTATAATAGGTGCTCAATATATTTTCATTAAGTTCAGTAATCTAAAGATTTTAGGTGCCGTCAGGTTGCCTCAGACTCATAGTGGCCCCAGGTACAACATGATGTAACACTGCCAGGTCCTACACCATCATCTCGATACTTGCTACGCTTGAGGACATAATTGCAGCCACCGGGTCAATCCATCTTGTTGAGGGTCTTCTCCTGTTTTGATGACCACCTAATATACCAAGCATGATCCTTCTCCAGGGAATGGTCCCTTCTGACAACATGACCAATGTAGATAAGATGACGTCTGGCTATTATCCCTTCCAAGAAGCATTCTGAACATGTACTTCTTCCAGGATAGATTTGTTTATTCTTCTGGAAGTCCATGATATTTTCAGTACTCTTTGCCAACACTACAACTCAAAGGCATCAACTATTCTTCTGTCTCCCTTATTCATTGTCCAGCTTTCACATGCATATGACTCAATTGAAAATACCATGGTTTGAGCTTGGAATAGGCTCACTTTAGTCTTCAAAGTGACATCTTTGCTTCTTAACACTTTAAATAGAGCCCTTGCAGCACATTTGCCCAGTGCAACACATCTGATTTTTTGACTGCTGCTTCCATGGGTGTTGATTATGGATACAAGTAAAATGAAATCCCTGGCAACTTCAATCTTTCCTTAATTTATCATGATGTTGCTTATTGGTCCAGTTATGAGGATTTTTGTTTTCTTTATGATGAAGTGTATTCCATACTGAAGACTGTAGTCTTTGATTTTTATCAGTAAGTGCTTCAAGTTCTCTTCATTTTCATCAAGCAAAAGTTGCATCATCTGCATACCTTAGGTTGTTAACAAGTCTTCCTCAAACCCTGATGCTGCATTCTTCACATAGTCTAGCCTCTCAGTAAGTAAGCTCCAGGGATACAGGTGAGGAGAGACAACTCAGGGACGCCCAAAGCAGCAGGCCAGAAGAGCAGGAGAAAGGAGATTAAAAACCAGGAAGCCAGACAGAGGAAGAGTCAGCCACAGGGACCCAGTGGGGGTGATACGAGAGGTCTCCAACAGCAAGACAAACTTGTCTGTCGGTTTGTCCTACTGTGGTGACATGTAGA
>NW_006921603.1:1532584-1562500 GCF_000298275.1 Orycteropus afer afer
AAGAATGCTGAAAGTACCATGGACTGCTAAAAGAACTAACAAATCTGTCTTGGAGGAAGTGCAGCCAGAATGCTCCTTGGAAGCAAGAATGGCCAGACTTCGTCTCACCTATTTTGGTCATGTTGTAAGAAGAGACCATTACCTGGAGAAGGATATCATGCTTGGTAGGGTGGAGGGTCGATGAAAGAGGGGGAGGCCTTCAATGACATGGATTGACACAGTGGCTGCGATGATGGGCTCAGGTATAGCAGGGATTGTGGGGCTGGCGTGGGATCAGGCAGTGTTTCATTCTGCTATGCATGGGGTAGCTATGAGTCAGAAATGACTCGACGGCACTTAACAACAACAACAACAGCCTCTTAGGTTATTTGCTCAGCGTACAGATTGAATAAGTATACAATATATTTAAGTCAGGGTTGAAAGGATATAACCCTGATACATACCCCTCCTAATTTTAAACAAGGCAGGGTCCCCTTGTTATGTTCGAATGACAGCCTCTTGGTCTATGTACAGGTTCCTCAGGAGCACAATTAAGTGTTCTGTATTTCCCATTCTTCCCAATGTTATCCATAATTTGCTATGATCCACACAGTCAAATGCATTTGCATAGTCAATAAAACATAGGTAATTATCTTTCTGGTACTCTTTCCTTTCAGCCAAGATCCATGTTACATCAACATTGATATCCCTCATTCCATAACCTCTTCTTTATCCGGCTTTAATTTTGGGAAGCTCCCTGTCAATATACTGCTACAACCATGTTTGAATTATCTTCAGCAAAATTTTACTTGTATGTGATATTGATAATATTGTTCAATAATTTCCACTTTCTATTGGATCACTTTCTTTGGAATGGACACAAAAATCAATCTCTTCCATTCAGTTGGCCATGCAGCTATCTTGCAAATTTATTGGCATAAATAAGTGAGCATCTCTGGCATTGCATCCATTTGCTGAAACATCTCAATGGGCATTCTGCCAATTCCTGGAGCTTTGTTTATCACCAATTTCTTCAGTGCAGCTTGGGCTTATTCCTTCAATACTATTTGTTCTTGATCATATGCTATTTCCTGAAATGGCTGAATGTCAACCAATTCTTTTTGGTTCTGCAACTCTGTGTATTTCTTCCATCTTCTCTAGTTGCTTCCTGCATTGCTCGATATTTTGCCCATAAAATGCTTTAATATGTAATTTGAGCCTTGACTTTTTCTTCACTTTTAGTAATTCTGAGCATGTTTTTTCCTTTTGGTTTTCTACTCTAGGTCTTTGCACATTTCATTATAATACTTTGTCTTCTCAAGCTACCCATTGAAATCTTCTGTTCAGCTCTTTTATTTCATCATTTCTTCCATTCTCTTAGCTACTCTCCATGCAGGAGCAAGTTTTAGTCTCTTCTGACATCTATTTTGATATTTTTTTTTTTTTCCTTTCCTGTCTTTTTAATGACCTTTTGCTTTCTTCATGTATGATGTTCTTGATGTGATATAGAAAGATGTAATAATTATTGCTGTCTTTGCTTCATTTCAACTTAATTTTCTAATATTGGTAATCAAGGCCAAATGTATACACTTACTTACACTTCAAAAATAGGTTAGACAGTATGCTTAAAATAGAGAAGACCATCAGGGCATGAGAGGTGAGCAACAAGTTCACAGATTCACAGACTCAGTCCATTTTGTTAGGCATTGAATGTCCTATTTTTTCTGAGCAATCATACTTCTCATCATGATCAAGTGGAAATTGAAATTGGTGATAGATTATGAGCCTGGTAACTTCAGGGAACTCTTCACTAGTATCTATTGCCAACGATGTCAAAAAGCATTTTTAAAATAGTAAAAAATATATATATATATATATGATATTTATCATGTGGTAACTTAAAAAATAATCATGTAAAAACAGACCAACTACTACAGCTTAATCTGAAAAGTTTTGAAGCATCTACTAAAATGTAAAGACACTGGTATCCCAGAATTAGGGAAACATTTGTGTCAACCATGGGCTCCTGACTGATGAAAAATGGTCGTTGGTAATGTAATGTCAACACTGTTAAAGCACCAAATGCAAAGTAGAAAGAAATGTCACTCCAGGTATTCAATATGTCTTATATCCTAATATCTTTGGGTAATTTACTGATGGGTATATTCTCTAGAGATGTCCTTTAGAATTACATCAATTGGCATTTTATTTGTAGCACTTACGTACTTTTATATCAACATAAGACTGCAGGTCTCTTCAGGGGACCACTTTAAATGTTTTATGCCTAAAATGGGTTTACTTATGTTATAACTGTTTACTCAGCCATAAAATAATGCACACATTCAATTATTCTGATGTCAACTTCTAAGATGAAAGTTACAAACCCATTTAAAATAAAGAGGCATACACATAAAACATCTTACGTATAATTTCAGGATAATTCAGGAGATTCATACACTGTTGTAACCCATGGGGATCCAAAATGTGAGGCTCTTAAAATAAATAGTTTATTTATTTTTAAATAAACTCCATGGGTCCCAAATAGATAAAATTTATTGTTTATTTATTAATTTTAAAATAAATAATTTTTTTTTTAAATAAAATCACTCTGAGAGATGGGGTTTTATGTCCCTCTCCTTGAGTCTAGGTGGGCTGTAATTGACTTGTAACCAATAAAGTGTGACCTAATTGGCATAGCATGGGTAGGACATAAAAGATGATATATTTTTCATCTTATTTTCTGGAACATTCATGCCTGAAGCCTAGAGCCATCATGTAAGACGTCTGTGTACTACAAGGCTACCATGCTGTGAAAAAGCCAATCTACATACGGAGGTCATGTGTAGAGTCTGTGAGTCCTCCTCATCCTGTGCCAGACAAAGGATTGAGCAAGCCTTTAGTAGATTCCATCCTTGAGTCACTGAGACACCTCTATGCATTGTGCCTTCCCATCAAAGGAATCCTGGAGCAGACAGACTGCCTCTGCTTTGCAGAGAAATAGAATCCATGAACAAATACAATGCATTTTGTTCTTTTACACTACTTAGGTTGGGTAGTTTATTATGCAAAAATAGTAACTAGAAGACCAACTTATGTTCAGAAGGTTAGTTCTATAGGGAACCGAAATCCAGAAACACCAGGTTTGGGTGAACTCAAAAGATAATCTAATTGAGAACAGATGAACATTTGATAATTTACCTATGCCATGAAATGTATAAATTGAACTAAGTTCAGTAAATTCAATCAGCTAAGTTATCACATGCAATGTACGAGCCCTTAACTTTGACATATATTAAGGTAGACAGAATATCAGAAGAAAAAGTCATAATAATTAAAAGTAACTCAAGTTAATATTCAGAGGCCATGTTTTTGGGTACCATTGTCCCAGTGATCACAGTATTTCAACTTCTAGATTTGGCATATTGATAACATATGTCCTCTGTACTCATCAGGATACATTTTTAATTTGTGAAAGTAAATTATCCATTGATCTCTGTGGTTTAACATAACAAAGATTTAAGAATTGTTCATGATAGATATCTATTCATTATAGATTTCCAAAACATGCCTCATCATTTGGGAGGCAGGTTGGGGACTGACTCATAGTTTTTCCATACTAACTTGAAAGGTCTTACCATCTGTCTTATAGTAGACCCATGATCAGGGACACATTCTTCCAAATTTTGATGAGAGTTGTAAAGGAAAACCTGAAGAATTATGTGAATGTTTTAAGGACCAATCTTGAGAGAAACTTACAAGTCTTCTGCCCATGTTGTTTTGGAGAACTCAGATAAAAATCTGAAATATGACTACAAAAGAATCAGGAAATAGTCCTTCTTTTTTCCTAGGAAAAGAAGATATAATGGTGATGTAACCTAGTGATATCTTCTCAAACATTTCCAGTTGAAAGGTAAATTTTGATAGTTTATTTGTTTTATTAATGTTTTTATTCTATGTATCTTCGAGTGTCTAGTACATCTTATTCTAAATAAAATATTCATTATGAAATCATTGATGGTATGAATAATCTGTTATGCTGAGGATTAAGTGAAAACTGAATGTAGTAAAAGAACAGAATTTGTTAGAAATATGGAAAGGAAGTTAAAGCACATGCACACTAAAATTGCATGCTTTGAATAAAATTGAAAATATCACCTCATTTCTCATTTTTTGCCCAAGGAAGGACACATTAAGGAAAGAAATGAAATATTTACTCTATAAAAAGTGTGATGGATTTTGGCAAACACAAAGTGAAACAATTAGCACAAAAATAGCTTATTGTGACCTATAATACATAAATTCAGTGCTCTAATAGTATGATTCATAAATTTTAAGTCTTTTTACATTGGGAATGGAAATTGATATACAAATAAGTCTTCTGGTTCCAACTGCATTTAATTATTTCTTCACTAAATCCAAGTAATTATTGATTGGTAATTATTGATTGGGCTTGTGGAATATCTAAGCAAGCAAACACTCTGGTTGCATCAACATGTGTGTAATTATCTGCTATTATATTGATTTTTTTGTTTCTCATTTTTGTTAGCAAATAATTTACTTGTACTTTTAGATGAAGATGTAGTTGATGGTAAATTTTCTAATGTCACAGAGCTCCCTCTGCTGTTTTTTGTTTGGTTTTGTAGCAAGAAAAACAATGGTCTCTTGTTTTTGAGATTTCCTGGCTCTGTTCTGAATCCCTGCTTTTATTTGAATCTTTTCCTTCCATCATCTCTCTTCTATACACCTTCTGGGATTTGATACCACCCTGAACAATTTCTCTACTGTATGAGACCATGACCCGGAAGAAACTTTAGAAGGAAGTTTTGAGAATTCACAGGAGATAGCTTCTCTAGTGATTAGTATTCTCATCTGCCTTCTTATAATCATTTGCTATTCAAGAGGGCAAACACTGCTAATCCTCCAGTTTCAGCTGATGTTTTCAGATTGACCCTTCCAACTTTGTAGTGACTATCTATTGGTTATTTGGAAGTTCTCAAGTTTCCAGAATCTCCATATGTCTTGTTGGCTTCCTCTACTTTCTCCTGTGCAAATACAGATACCATCCTAACTTGGCAGCCATGTAAGGTGCGTATTTCGAAATTTGTATTGATATTTTGTCATCTAGTTCTTATGTAGACTTTTGTTCTGATATCTAGATATTCTGTTTGTATATAGGTATTAAGAAAGATGCAAAACTTTTCCTTCTAGTTCTGATTAGCAGTCAATTGCCTTAGGTACTATGTCAGCAGAGCACCCAGTAAGAATATTGCTTTTCATTATTAAATACCTGGCATAGTGTTTGGCTTATAAAATTTTAATAAAATGTTTATTAAATCCATAATTTAATTGATATATGAATTGAATCATATACATATAAGTGCCGAAATACTAAGTTGCATTATAATTTTCTCCTCTGTGCAGCTCTGATAGCATAAGTGGCTAAGACACTTGACTGCTAACCAGAAGGCTGGTGGTTCAAACCCACCAGCCACTCCTCGGAAGGAAAATGGGGCAATCTACTTCCATAGTGATACTGCCTCAGAAACCCAAGGAGGGGCCGCTATGAGTCGGGTCCGACTCGACGGCACATAACAACAACAACAACAACCTCTGTGCAGATAGTCAATGATTGTGACATTGTTTTCAGATTGGTTTATTTTATTATAAATATGCAGTTTGTTCTCTAAACTTTAGACATTTAGATATGAAATCAGACATGTTCAATACTTATGCTGGAATAACAAGTGAGCATATGCAAGTAGGTACATATAGTCCCCTTATTTATACTTTACCAAAGCCTTCACAAAATATTAAAAAAAGTGATATATACCTCAAAAAGCACAATAGTCACCTCCCTGAATCTGACACTTGTGTAGTTTCTCAGCTCACAACTGGACATAAATTGTTCAAAATGCATGTCTTAAGTTCAGAAGCACAGGAAAAACTGATTTGCAAGTTTGATCCTAAGATAAACTACTAATAATATTGTTGTTATGTGCTGTCAAATTGATAGATTACATTAAAGATTCATGTTTAATTTCAAATTTTGTAAAATTGATGAGCGTAACTGGAAGCAGTACTATCAGAAGAAAAGATATCAGCTTGCAAAAATAATAAAATAGCTCCTATCAATGATGTCTATTGAGCTCTTGCTGTGATACATTTAGGCAATGTGAATTAAGACAAGATTGGCCAAGACTGACTATATATTTAGAGTTCCATCAAGGAACTAATTGTATTCAATTATCTATTTTATTGACCAGAGAATTAATACTGGATGTGCAGTACTATTGTTTATACCTAATTCATTAGAATAAATATTTTAGAAATCATTGACTCATGAATAAATATATAGTGTCAATATATCAGTGTGATGCCTAGAGGTCTGTAACATGCTGTAAACTTTTTGTTCTTTTAACATGCTCCTGTACTTTTCAGAAGGGAAATATGTTTTATATTTAATTTTGAGCTGCAGAGGAATCTTTAATACTTGGTAACTATTAGTTTCTTTATTCAAACTTATAAAAATATTGCTAAATTGATAAATTTAAAAGCTGTTCCAGAAAACTATAATTTACACTTGCCTGAAGAGTTTAATAGTAGGAAACTCTAGCTATACGGAGTATTAGGATCCTGAGGGTTAATTTGTAACAGGATATTAATGATTCACATGAAAAATTCCTACTAGGCTTTATAGTTATACCCTTTATATTTATAAAAGACATACATAACAATTTTCACCCTCTACATTAAGATTTTTGTGGAGTTATAATTTAGACAAATACAATAGTAGGAATTGCTCCACATTTAAAATTTTTATCTTATATTACTTATATAATAATAATTATATGGATATATTTTATGGATGGCAATTTGAATGTATTATTTTTCTTAACAGGGAGAAGCTTTGGTGGCACAGTGCCTAAGGCATTTGACTGTTAACCATAAGGCTGGTGGTTCAAACCCACAAGCCACTCCTAGGAAGGAAGATTGGGCAACTACTTCCATAGTGATACAGCCTTGGAAACCCAAGGAGGGGTAGCTATGAGTCAGATCCAACTAGCTTAAAAGTAAAGAAAAATAATGTTGGCTACTAATATAATCTGCAAGTCAAAATTAACATGATAAAATTAATGAAACTACTCAGGAAAATAAAAAAGAAGAAAATGATAAAGGCTCAGTAAACACAAAATCAACAATGAAAGAAATGAAAAGAAAATGTATAAACAGATATACTCAGACAGAAAATTAAGCAGAACAAAGAAACTTTTAATACTATAGAAAAAAGCATAACAAAATTATAAAAGTAAATTCTCATCTATGTATAATCACACTGAATGTAAATGATTTAAATGCACCATGCAAGGGACAGAAAGTGGCAGAATGGATAAAAAAACAAAACCAAAAAAATAGAACAGGAAAGATTCATCTCTGACAAAATAGATTTTGAGTTAATATCTATCACAAGGGATAAAGAAGTTCATTATATGATGATTAAAGGATTAATCCACCAATAAGACATGTTGTTGTTGTTGTTATGTGCCTCAAGTCGGACCCAACTCATAGTAACCCCTCCTTGGGTTTCCGAGGCAGTATCACTACGGAAGTAGATTGCCCCATCTTCCTTCCAAGGAGTGGCTGGTGGGTTTGAACTGCCAGCCTTCTGGTTAGCAGTTGCTAAAAGGACAAGGAGGCTCCGTATTCTGACCTCCTGTAATCCCAAGAGAGGAAGACAGGATTACCAGCAGTAACCCAAGGCCTATTCCTACAAGGCCAGACATGCTGCCTCCCTCCAGCCCTTTCACCAATTGTTCCTCCCAAAGCACCCACCACCTCTCCTCTGGGTTCGATAATTCACTGCAGTGGCCACACAGAACTCATGGATTATGGGGTTTATTAGGGAAGCACCAGGCGACAACTCAAGTTCAGGAAGAATGCTCAGTCTCTCTCCCAGCCCACCATCCCTCAGCCAACAGTCTCTCACAGTCTCTTTCCCAGCAGTGCTGGTCCCTCGGTGTCTCACTCAGTGATGTGTGTCTCTTTCCGGGGTGTGTGTCTCTTTCAGCAGCACATCTTCCTCAACCAGCATTCAGAGAGAGAGTTCTGCCTCTAGGAGGCCTCCTTTTGAGCCCGGCAGGGTGGTCAAACTAGCCAATCACAGCATCAAAACTCTAAGCATGTGAGAGAGAGTGGGCACCTCCGAGAACATTGTTTTGTGCCACTCCCAACAGAAATACACCAGGTGGACAACTTCAGCAATCAGGAGCTCCTCAGTTGCTCATAGCAAATTCCACCTTGAAGTTTACAGAGACTTATGGGTAGAAAAGCCACACTAAATAATACTACACCACAGCAGTCAAGTGCCTTAGGCACTACGCTACCAAGAAGACATACCATACAAATATTTACTCACCTAATAACAGAGCTCCAAAATACATAATACAAACTCTAACAGTATTGAAACAAGAAATTGACAGCTCCACAATAAGAGTAGGAGACTTTAACACACCACTTTAAATGAAGGACAGAACAACTAGAAAGAAACTCAACAAAGAGACCAAAGATCTAAATAATACAATCAACCAACTTGATTCCTCTCCACAGCAACATGGCACACGTTCTTCTCTAACACACATGGATCATTCTCCATAATAAACCATACTTTAAGGCATGAAACAAGTCTCAGTAAATTCAATAATGCAAAGCATATTCTCTGATAAAAAACACTGCAAGACTAAAAATAAATAACAGGAAGAACAAGGAAAAAAAAAAAACAAATACATGGAAAATTAATGCCGTCTTGCTTAAAAGTGGCTAAATAATAGAGGAAATTAAAAATGAAATTTAAGAATCCCAAGAATCAAATGAGAATGGAAACAAAACATATAAAAATTCTGGAACACATCAAGAGCAGTGTTGAGAAGATAATTTATAATAACAGCAACAGAGGAAAAAAAAGAAAGAACAATAGAAAGTATCAACAACACTAGAAGTTGGTTCTTTAAGAGGATCAGTAAAATCAATAAATCTCTGGCCAAACTGATAAAGGAAAAGAGTAAAAAGATGCAAATCATCACAATAAGCAATGAGATGAATGGTGTTACAACAAAACCAAATGAAATTTTACGAAAAGGTCATAAATAGAATATTATGAAAATTTGTGTTCCAACAAATTTGAAACCCTAGAAGAAATGGACATATTTCTGGAAACACACTGCCTACCTAATAAAAACTGAGGTAGAAAACTTGAGCAGACACATAACAAAAGAAGAAATTAAAGAGGTCTTAAAATAACTCCCAACAAAAAAAGCCACGGCTCAGATAGCTTCACAGGAGAATTCTACCAAACATTCAGAGAAGAATTGATGCCAATTCTACTCAAACTGTTCCAGAACATATAAAAGGAAGGAATCTTCCCTAACTCATTCTATGAAGCTAGCCTGACCTTGATACTAAAAGCAGGCAAAGTCACCAGCAAAAAAAAAAAAAAAAAATTATAGACCAATATCCCTCATGAATGGGAGCTCTGATAGCATAGTGACTAAGGCACTTGATTGCTAACCAGAAGGCTGGTGACTCAAACCCATCAATCACTCCTCAGAAGGAAGTTGGGGCAATCTACTTCCATAGTGATACTGTCTCAGAAACCCAAGAAGGGGTCGCTATGAGTCGGGGCCGACTCAATGGCACATAATAGCAAACAATATCCATCATGAATATAGACGCAAAAATTCTCAACAAAATTCTAGCCAGTAGAATGCAACATCATATCAATAATAAAAATAATATACCATAACAAGTGGGATTTATACCAGGGAAGAGAAGAAAATTCAACATTAGAAACTCAATCAACTTAATTCACCACATTTATGAAAAATAAAAGGCAAAAATCATATGATCTCAGTCAGTGCAGAAAAAAATTTGGTAAAATCCAACATCATTTCTAATAAAAGCTTTCAGGAACCTAAGAATGGAGGGGAATTCCTCAACGTAATCAAGGCCATATGTACAAAACAACTAACTTTATTCTCAATGGAGAGAGATTGAAAGCATCTCCCTTAAGAACAGGAACAAGACAAGGATAACATTTACCACCACTTTTATTCAATATTGGACTGGAAGTCCTAGCTACAGCAATAAGCCAAAAAAGGAAAATAAAGAGCATCTGAATTAGTAAGGAAGAATACAACTATTCATGTTCACAGATGGCATGATCCTATACATAGAAAATTCAAGAGACTACACACAAAGTTAATGAAACCCCCAAGATTGTGGTTTTAATAACACTCTTCAAGCCTGGAATTGAACCAACCCCTGGGGATCAACTTTCAGTCATACAATAGACAATCCTGTAAAGTGAATAGTATACCAGTGAGGAATGTATTCCTCAGTACAATCAATCATATGAGACCAAAATGACAGTATTTGCCCAAAAGCAAACCTCAGAAGGTGTGAAGGTGCAGAAAAGAAGGACAAATGGAAACAAGGAGTCCAGGGAAGAAGTGAGAAGAGTGCTGTTACATCAAGGGCTTTGGAACCAATGTCACAACACAAAATGTGTATAAATATTTGAATAGAAAATCTGCTTTTTGAACTTTCACTCAAACAACAATGTTGTTGTTGCTATGTGGTGTTGAGTCAGATCCGGCTAATAGCAAGCCCCCCTTGGGTTTCTGAGGCGGTATCACTACAGAAGTAGATAGCCCAACCTTCCTTCTGAGGAGTGGCTGGTGGGTTTGAAGCACCAGCCTTCTGGTTAGCAGTCAAATCCCTTAGACACTATGCTACCAGAACTCCTTTCAAATAACAATAAGGGGGGAAAAACAGGAAGAACATTATAGGAACTAATAGAAGGTTTCAGCAAAATGTCAGGGTGCAAGATTAACATCAAATATCAGTTAGATTCCTGTATACTAACAAAGAGAACTCTGAAAGGGAACCAGGAAGATAATGCCATTTACAATAGTGCTCAAAATGACAAAATACCTAGGAATAGATCTAACCAGGGACATAAAAGACTTGTAGAGAGAAAATTATAAAACATTACTCCAAAAAACCAAAACAGACCTATTTAAATGGAAAACATACCATGCTCATGGATAGGACCTCTTAAAACTGTGAAAATGTCAATTCTATGAAGTGATCTATAGATAAAATGAAATCCTGATTCAAATTCCAGCAACAGTTTTTAAAGAAATGGAAAAACTAATCACCAACCTTATATGGAAAGGCAAGAGCTCCTGGATAACTAAAGCATTATTAAAGAAGAACAATGTAAGAAGCTTCACACTTACCTCAGAACCTACTACACAACCACAGTAGTCAAAACAGCCTGGTATTGTTAAAGTGATAGACACATAGACCAATGGAACAGATTTGGGAACCCAGAAATAATTCTATCTAGCAATAGACAGCCAATCTTTGACAAAGGACCTAAATTTATTAAATTGGAAGAGATAGTCTTTCTAACAAATGGTGCTGGCAAAGGTAGATATCCATTTGCAGAAAAATAACTTTACCTCACGCCATACACAAAAACTAACAAAAAAAAAGGATCACAAACTCAAATCTTAAATCTAAAACTGTGAAATTCATGGAAGGAAAATAAGGACAAAGCTCGAAGACCTAGTCTATGGCATAAATAGAATATCAAACGTAACTAAAAATGTGCAAACAATAGAAGATAAACTAGATCATGTTATTGTTTTTGTTAGTTGCAGTTGACTTAGTTTTGACTCATAGCAACCGAAAGTACAACACAATGAAACAGTGCCTGATTCTGAGCCATCCTCACTGTTGTTGCTATATTTGAGCCCATTTTTACAGCCACTGTGTCAATCTGTCTCATTGAAGGTCTTCCCCTTTTTTGCTGACCTTCTACTTTACCAAAAATGATATCCTTATCCAAGGACTCATCCTTTCTGACAACAAGACCAAAGTAGGTTAGATGAAGTCTGGCTATTCTCGCTTCTAAGGAGCATTCTGGGAGCTCTGGTAGCATAGTGCCTAAGGCACTTGACTGCTAACCAGAAGGCTGGTGGTTCAAACCCACCAGCCACTCCTTGGAAGAAAGATGGGACAATCTACTTCCCTAGTGATACTTCCTTGGAAGCCCAAGGAGGGGTCGCTATGAGATGGGTCCGACTCGACGGCACATAACAACAACAGCAACAAGAGCATTCTGTCTATACTTCCTCCAAGATAGATTTGTTCCCTCTTCTAGCAGTCCATGGTACATTCAATATTGTTTTCCAACACCACCATTCAAATACATCAATTCTTCTACAGTCTTCCTTATACATTGTGCAGCTCTCACATGGCATATGAGGTTATAGAAAAATACCATGGCTTGTGGTAGGTGCACCATAGACTTTAAAATAACACATTAAAGAGGTCTTTTGCAGAAGATTTGCCCAATGCAATAATTGATTTATTGATTTCTTGATTTCTGCTTCCTTGGATGTTGATTGTGGATCCAAGAAAAATGAAATGATTGACAATGTCAATCTTTTCTCCATGATGTTTTCTCTGTGATGTTATCATGATGTTACTAATTGGTCCAGCTGTGAGAATTTCTATTTTCTTTATGTTGAGGTGCAATACATACTGAAGACTCGGGTCTGGTTTTTTTATCTGCAAGCACCTCAAGTCTTCCTTACTTTCAGCAAAGTTGTGTCATCTGCATATTGCAGGTTATTAATGAGTCTTCCTCCAGCCCTAATGCCATATTCTTCTTCATACATTTCTGCTTCTCAGATTATTTGCTTAGCCTACAGATTGAGTAAGTGTGGTGAAAAGATACAACTTGATGCACACCTTTCCTGATTGAAACTATGTAGTATCCCCTTTTTGTGCTCAAATGACTGTCTCTTTTGGTTTATGTACATGTTCCATATGAGCATGATTAAGTATTCTGGAATTCCCATTCTTCTCAATGTTATCTAAAGTTTGTTCATTCCATGCCGTCAAATGCCTTTGCATAGTCAATAAAATGCAGGTAAACATTTTTTTCTCATGATCTTTGCTTTCAGCTAAGAGCCATCTGACATCTGCAATGCTATCCCTTATCCTACACCTCATTTTGGATGGAGCTTGAATTTCTGGCAGTTTTCTGTTGATGTACTGCTACAAACATTTTTAAATTATTTTCAGCAAAATTTTACTTGCATGTGATATTAATATTTTTCAATAATTTCCACATTCTGTTGGACACCTTTCTTTGGAATAGACACAAATATGGGTAATAGACTCAAAAACCAAATTCACAGCCATTGGGTTGATTCCAACTCATAGCAACCCCCATAGGTTTTCTGAGGTGGTAAATCTTTACAGAAGTATATTGCCCCATCTTCCTTCAGTGGAGTGGCTGGTGGGTTTGAACCACCAACTTTCTGGTTAGCAGTCAAATGCTTTAGGCACGATACCACTAGAGCTCCTTTGGGTAATAGAAACCTACTAAAATTTTATTGTGCTCATGAGGAATCTGTATATAGACCAAGAAGCAGTCATTTGAACAGAACAAGGGGATACTGCTTGATTTAAAATCATGAAGGGTGTCCATCAGGATTGTATCTTTCACCATACTTGTTCAATCTGTATGCTGAGCAAATAATTCAGGAAGCTGGAGTATAAGAAGAAGAATGCAGCATCAGGATTGGAGGAAGACTCATTAACAACCTGTGATATGCAGACAACACATTCTTGCTTGCTGAAAGTGAAGAGAACTTGAAGCACTTACTGATGAAGATCAAAAACTATAGTCTCCAATATGGATTATACTTCAACATAAAGAAAACAAAAGTCCTCACAACTGGACCAATAAGCAACATCATGATAAATGGAGAAAAGATTGAAGTAAGTTGTCATGGATTTCCTTTTTCTTGGATCTCCAATTAACACACATAGAAGCAGCAGTCAAGAAATCTAACATTGTACTGCACTGGGCAGATGTGCTGCAACAGACCTCTTTAATGTGTTAAGAAACAAAGATGTAATTTTGAAGACTAAGATGTACTTGATCAAAGCTAAGGTGTTTTCAGTTGCCTCATATGCATGTGAAAGCTTGACAATGAATAAAGAAGACCAAAGAAGAGTTGATGCCTTTGAATTACGGTGTTAGCAAAGAATACTGAAAATACCATGGACTGCCTGAAGAATGAACAAATTTGTCCTGGACGAAGTGCAGCTGGAATGCTCCTTGGAGTGAGAATGGCCAGACTTTGTCTCACTTACTTTGATCATGTTGTCAGAATGGCCTGTTTCCTGGAGAAGATCATTCTTGGTAAAGTGGAGGGGCATCAAAAAAGGGGAAGACCCCCAATGAGATAGATTGACACGGTGGCTGCAACAATGGGCTCAAGCATAACAGGGATTATGAGGATGGAGTGGGACTGGGCAATGTTTGTGCTGTTGTCCATAGGATCGCTCTGAGTCACACCTGACTTGATGGCATCTAACAGCAACAACAACATTCTCAGTGTTTAACAGTTATGTTGTTGTCACCCCCCGTGATGAAATATGATATAATGAGATCACTTCCATGATGAGATCAACTATGAGCAGTCAATCTGTCAAAGGGAGTTTCTTCAGATGTGTGGTCTGCCTCCAATATATAAGGACCTCCTGGCAAACTTCAATAGCCTTTTGCTTGATCTGGATCCTGCATCTGGCTCTTCATCACCTGACCTCCATTTCCTCAGACTTGAGCCAGTGACCTACCACATTTCCTGTTGCCCTTTGGATTCATTAGCCTATGCAGCCTGTTAGCCAGAGGCTGGCCATCTTACCTACCAGGCTTGGATCCAACAGCTTCCATAGCCCATGAGTCAGCAGCTTGCCATCTGACCTGCTGATCTTGAGTTTGTCAGCCCCTGCAGCTAAGCTAGTCTAAAGAAGCCTCCATTCTGATGTATGACCTGTGCACTTGGGACTTGCCAATTTTTACAAACTCGTGAGCCATTTCTTTATAGAGAGATAAATCTCTCTCTCTGTATATATGTGCACATGTAAGCTTCACCGGTCTTACTTCTCTAGAGAACTCAGCCTACAACAGGGAGGATAGAGACAGACCATAGCAATTCACTGAGATTAAATGGCAGTGAAGAAAAAATCTGAAAAATCCATTTTAGTCTGACTCAGCAATTACTGATAGGAAACAGACATATACAGAAAACACTTTGAAAAATTGCCATGTCTTGGGGTTGTATAGAGAAAGCACTTCTATATATCTTTTGAATGTTACAATGTGGTATACAGAATACTTTGTAAGTATCTTATACTATAAATAATATGTATTAACATTTAATATTAGATATGAAAATTATTTTATCTTTTTCAAATTACATAATGGCAAAGACTTCACATATATATACTAAATTATAGTTTGAAATATCCATGCTACATATCTCCAAAATAATAAGTTTATTAAAATTGCCTGAAATTGAAAACCGCATTTTGTAAATGTAAAGCAGCATCCCAAATACATATGTTAGTGTTATTTACTGCTATTCTTTTCCTCTAGAGATAAGTATAAAATGATATTTGAAGGTTTATTATATGCTTATTCACTTAGAAAAAGCATTAAAGTCAGAAAGTAGAAAATGAGGAAGTAATATCTGAACACCTTACCCTGGCATGCTCATCAAATTATGGGCTCATTGTAACACGAAAATCTTTAAAATGTTGTTTCTGTTTTAGTTTTTATGCTTTTTAGTAATAAATAATGGGACTAAAAACATACAGTTTAATTGAAAGTGACTCTTCTAACTCAGAAGTCCTAAATATGAGGGAAAAAATTTCAGTACACCAATTGAATAGTTGCACTGAGAAAATATACAGTGAAGAATAAAAAGAAGAGAATCAATGCTATTATCTGCTCTCCATTGCCTTTAATGACCATTTCTTGTCCTATGTGCATAATATTAAATGACATTTTAACAAAGTTATTCACAATAAAATTTGCTGTTACTCATTTAAAATGATAACCAAATCCACATTTTAAAATTAACCAAATGAGCTTCATACCTGTCCATCTGCTGGAGAAAGTAAATGGGATTGACAACAGCTGGAAAATCTCACTCACACTGAAAGTCATACCATGCTTTCCTTTATCACCCTTTTCACACAGGATACATTAGCTAAGTGATTCAATTCAATTTAACCAAATATTTCTTATGTATCTTATATTTACTATGCCCTGGAGCTCTAGTGTAATAGTGCCTAGCATTTGACTGCTAACCAGAAGGCTGGCGGTTCAAACCCACCAGCCACTCCTCAGAAGGAAGGTTGGGCAATCTACTTCATAGTGATACCACCTCGGAAACCTAAGGAGGGATTGCTATGACTCAGAGATCCAACTCAATGGCAGTGAGGTTTTTTTGTTTTGCTTTGTGCTAGACACTGAAAGCAGTTCAAAACAAATCAGCCTCACAATCTTACCTCATTATTTTATGAAGATTAGAGAAGAATTATAAATACTAGAATACAAGAGGTTGTTGTTGTGTGTCATTGAGTGGATTTTGACTAATAGCAACCCTGTAGGACAGAGTAGAACTGACTTATAGGGTTTCCTAGGCTGAAGTATTTACGGGGGCAGATCACTAGGTCTTTTCTCCCCTCTAGTTGGGCTCAAACCAACAACTTTCAGTTAGCAACCAAGTATTTTGACTATTGCATTACCAAGGCTCCTTGAATATGAAATGTTGTTGTTAGATGCCATTGAGTCAGTTGCAATTCATAGCAACTGAATGAAACACTGTCTGGTTATATGCCATCTTCACAATTGTTGCTGTGCTTGAGGCCATCGTTGCAACTGCTCTGTGAGTCCATCTTGTTGAGGACCTTCCCTGATTTCACTGACCCTCTACTTTACCAAGCATGATATCTTTCTACAGGCACTGGTCCCTTCTTACAAATGACCAACATATGAGAGATGAAGTCTGGCCATTCCTGATTCAAAAGAACATTCTGGCTATCTTTCATCCAAGACAGATTTGTTCATTCTTCTAGCAGTGATGGTGCATTCAGTATTCTTCACCAACACCACAATATAAATGCATCTACTCTGCAGTCCTCCTTATTCATTCATTGTCCAGCTCTCACATGTATACGAGACTATTAAAAATACTATGACTTGGGTTAGGTGCACCTCAGTCTTCAAAGTGACATCTTAAACACTTTAAAGAGGTCTTTTGCAGTAGATTTATCCAAATCAATACATCATTTGATTTCTTGACTACTGCTTCCAAGGACACTGATTGCGGATCTAAGTAAACTCAAATTCTTGACAACTTCAGTCTTTTCTCCATTTATCATGATGTTGCTTATTGGTCCAGTTGTGAGAATTTTAATACAACTTCAAATTTTTCTCCGTTTATTATGATGTTCTTCATTGGTCTGATTGTGAAGATTTTGGTTTTCTTTATGTTGAGGTGTAATCCATACTGAAGGCTGTAGTCTTTGATCTTTATCAATAAGTGCTTCAAGTCTTCTTCACTTTCAGCAAGTAAGGTTGTGCTGTCTACATATCACAAGTTGATAATAAGTTTTCTTCCAATTCTGATGCTTCATTCTTCTTCATATAGTCCAGCTTCTCAAATCATTTGCTCAGCATAATGGGTAAGAATGGTGAAAGGTGACAATCATGATGCACACCTTTCCTGATTCAGTATCCTCCTAGATCATTTGATAACTGTCTCCTGGTGTACATACAGGTTTCATATGAGCACAATTGTGTGTTCATTCTTTGCAATGTTATCCATAATTTATTATAATCCACCCAGTCAGATGCCTTTGCATAGTCGATAAAACACAGGTAAAGAACTTCTTTATGGTATTCGTTGCTTTTAGCCAAGATCCGTATTGCATCAGCAATTATAATTCTCACTCCATGCCCTCTTCTGAATCCAGTTCCCTGTTGATGTACTGCTGCAATTGCTTTTGAATTATCTTCATCAGAATTTTACTTCTATGTGATATTAATGACTGTTTTTTTTATAATATCTGCATTCTGTTCAATCACCTTTCTTTGGAATAGGCACAAATATGGATCTCTTGTAGTCAGTTGGTCAGATAGCTTTCTTCCAAATTTCTTGGCATAAATGAGTGAGTACTTCCATTGCTGCATCTGTTTGTTTGAACATCTCAATGGTATTCATTCAATTCTTGGAACCTTGTTTTTTTCCAATTTCTTCAGTGCAGCTTGGACTTCTTCCTTGAATGCCATCGGTTCTTGATCATGTGCTATTTCTTGAAATGATTGAATGTTAATCAATTCTTTTTGGTACAGTGACTTTATTCCTTCCATCTTCTTTTGATATTTCCTTTATCATTCAACTTTAGTCTTGATTTTTTTATTCCATTGCAGCAGCTTGAGAAATGCAAAGCATGAATATGAGCTAGCATAAAATAATTTCCATATAAGAAATTTATAGAAAGGGCTGTCAGAATTTAAAAAGAAAGAAAGAAAGACAAACCATACATTGAGAGAAGAAGGAGTTTTCTTGGATAGCAAGGGAGTTAGCTTGGACTTACAATAATGGTAAGTTTCAATCCTGGAGAAGAAGGGATAAGTCAGTTTAGCAGAGACAAAGTAATAAGCAAAATAATGAAGCTGTGTGGAGTAGATTGTGTTCTTAGGACTCAGCCTGCAATCTAGAGATAGTCCCTGCCTTATGACATATTCAAGTTACAACAACCATATTTACAAATATCTGATTTTTTTAGAGTTTTTGTGGATCTTAATGTTAACAATATGTCGTACATAGAGTGCTGAAACACCTTAAAGGACCATCCAGACACTTGTCACTGATTTCCTGACTAAAAACGCCATCCTTATTCCCAGGGATAACCCAGAATGCAACCCTGTCATAAGTTGAAACTACCTGTATAGAATCGAGTCATCTGGTAAAAGACCATGTAGGACTGTGGGAGAGCAGGGAGAGTGATGTCAAATACCTTTGTCAAAGTAATGGAAAACATAATAAATAAACTCAGAAACACAAGAGTCTTTTAAACATTTTTAAATAGGGTATTCGTGATTGTGATAATCAGCTTCCATGATGTCCCTCAATGTTTTCTGCTCACTGCTATCCATACGTTTTGTATTATCATACCATACTGAACAGAGTTAGTCTGCGTGATGAAGCAATGATGGCAGAAGTGATGATATGCCAAAGATCAGGTTATGAAATATTTTGTGACTTCCATTTCTCTCTCTCTCTGTACCAGATGACTAATTTTGGAGAATCCGTGTCATGATCAGCTTTGTGGAGAGGCACACATGGTGAAGAACTGAAGCCTCTTAGCAACAGTCAAATGAATAAGATTGGAAGCAGATCTTTCAGTCCTAGGCAAGTCCTCAGATTCTACAGACTCAAGCAACAGCAGTTTGACTGAAAGAACAAGAGACAACTACCCCATGAAGCTCCTCCTGGGTTCCTAACTATCAGAAATCGTGTGAATAATAAATTTGTTGTTTTTAAGATGATAAATTTTGGGGCTACTTTTTATGCAGCAATAAATAAGAACTACAGTGATACATGGAATTTGTGGCATAAAATTACTCATATAGCAGTAGGGTTCTGGATATATAAGCAGACAAATCTGTAAGTAATGAGAAGGCAAATTTTAATAGCTTACAATGTGCCAAATCTCCCACTGTGTACTTTTCATGTATTTCCTCATTTAATAATGTTAGAATCCTTTAAAATAGGAACCATATGTATCACTACTTTATAGAGATGTAAATCACTAAGCAACTTGCCCAGGTCACACAGCTAATAAATGATGAACCAAAATTCAAAGTCTAATCTGTTTATACAAACAAATGTTGTTTGACCAATGATTAAATAAAAGAATGCCTATTTCATTGGTTATTTTAATGCATGGGTTCCCTTGGCTTTTTTAATATTTGGAAAGATTATAAATTAATCTACAGAATATTTTCTTTGTACTTTCCCAGTAAATGGAAGCAAAAAAAGTTTTCAAGAAAATGTATGATCTGGCATGCTTCACTGGTCCCGATCTATTAAAAGATTTTGGAGTGAAAATCTTTGCAAAAACTCTGTTTTAAACTACCCCACTTGGACTTTTATGTATGAGTGATTTCTGGGAAGTACTTCCTTTTGCTCTTTTTTGATTCTTCACCCAATATAAGTCATAGAGAAAGCACTCCAGGAGAGAGTTTGCACTCCTAAACAGAAATTCACTTCAATACAATTTTAAAGTCTTAGACATGAGATCCAAGCAAGGTTGGAATAAACACTCGGATGGTGAAGAAGAAGAAGAGGAAGAGGGATAAAGAAGAAGAGGAAGAGGGGACATGGGGGGAGAGAGAGAATGGTGATGGCTCATAGTGACATGCAACATACAAAAGAATACTGACACTTCCGAGAAATTGTTGGGTTTTTTTTGGTTGTTGTTATGTGCCGTCGAGTCGGACTCGACTCATAGTGACCCCTCCTTGGGTTTCTGAGGCAGTATCACTACGGAAGTAGATTGCCCCATCTTCCTTCCAAGGAGTGGCTTGTGGGTAAGAACTGCCAGCCTTCTGGTTAGCAGTCATATATCTCAGGCACTACGCTACCAGAGCTCCCTATGACTCATAGTGACCCTTTACGCAATGGAACAAAACACTGCCTGTTTCTGTGCTATCCTCACAATCCTTGCTACCCTTAAGCCCATGGTTGTAGCCACTGTGTCAGTCTATATCATTGAGGGTCTTCCCCTTTATCAATGACCTTCTACTTTACCAAGCATGATATCCTTCTCCAAGAAAAGTACCTTCTGACAACATGATCAAAGTAGGTGTCTGACTAATGCAGAGCTTATGCAAAGTATTCTATAACACTTCTTCTAGGACAGATTTGTTTGTTCTTCTGGCAGTCCATGGTATTTTCAGTATTCTTTGCCAACACCACAACTCAAAGGCATCAACTCTTCTTCAGTCTTCCTTATTCATTGTCCAGGTTTCCTGTGCATATGAGGTGTTTGAAAATATCATGGCTTAAATTAGGTACACCTTAGTCTTCAAATTAACATCTTCTCTCATTAACACTTTATAAAAGTCTTTAGCAGCAGATTTGCCGAGTGCAGTACGATGTCTGATTTCTTGACTACTGTTTCCATAGGTGTTGATTGTGGATCCAAGTAATATGCTGTCTTTCACAACTTCAATCTTTTCTCAATTTATTGTGATATTGCTTACAGATCTAGTTGTGAGATCCAAGATATATTCCAAGGTATATTCATCCCATTGCTTTATATCCATACATTCTTTTGAGCCTCACAACATATGTGTAATGTACATTGTAACTAATGCAAAAACTGAGACTCAGAAATGTTAAGGAACAATAGTAGATCACATACCTAAATTCAAACACAGGTTTGGTTAGAGTGACAGGTAAAATTATGTGAAACATGCACAAGCAATGAAGTCCTTTCAAGGAAAATAATTCTTCCAAAATATATCTTTAATATTGCTGCTTTCCTATGTAAGAGAAAAATTTTCTTGAGCTTTGACCAAAGTAAAATATCTGAACAAAATGTTTGTTTCTGTTGTGTTCAGAAGAATTAAAACTGGAGTAACTAATGCCTGATCTTTAGGCTCTTTATCTGGCTAGCCACCATGTGGTCAAGTCAGAATGTGGAAAGAATGCAAACTAAGGAAGGGGTCTTAACACAAATATATTTGTGTAAAATGGCCTTCAGATATATTCTTTTCATGATAGAAATGTAGAACCAGTGCCCCAGAAAAAAAAATTCTTTTGGTGTCAACCAATTATCTAACCCCCCAGGCAACTGGAAAAGTTTCACTTGAGTGAGTAAATTCTAATGAAGGGGTTTTGGCACCAAACCCCAGGTCCAGAAATCCCTAAGGAATGTTTTACATCAACACTATGTTTTTACAACTTGTTCTGCAATTTATGCATTGTAAGCATGTGTGACTATGACTGCAAATTCCTTAGCCAATGAAAAATCCTCTAATAGATCCTTCTTTCCCACTTCCAATTGTAGACACTTTTCCATTTAGTTTCACCCTCCCCTTTGTTACCTCAATTTATGACTAGCCAATCTATGATTTTGTTAAAATTTCCTGCTTAACTATATATCCATCTCTACCTGAGACATTTTCTCTCAGACTCATTAGTTTACACTTGTGTGAGCTAATGATTTACCAATAATTCAATGGTTTCTCTTCTATAATTATTCCTCTTATTTTAAAAGGTTTGAAGTTCTTCACTTCAAAATCTGACAGATTGTTCTCAATTATATAGCAAAAAAAAAGTTTCTTTGGGATGTTTTCTATAGAGAACAGGTGCTTGCTTCTCATTAAGATAATTTTATACTCATAATTGAGAACTTGCAGGTACTGCTTATTGATGAGGTCATTGAAAGTAGCATTTCTGAAATGAAGTAATTAATCAGTATTTAGTAGTTTTATTACAAAAGAAAAATGCAATAAAAGAAAAACATCCATGATAAACTATAATGTGTTTTCAGATTGATTTACTATTAATTGCATTAATGATTTCCATCTTATAGCTTTCAACAAATGGTATCAATATAAAGTATGCTACTTATTACATATTGAACAATTTAATAAATATCTCTTTATACAGCCAGATATAAGGAGTCCTGGTGGCACAATGGTTAAGTGCTAGGCTGCTAACCAAAATGTTGACAGTCTGAACCCACTAGTTGCTCTGCAAGAGAAAACTTCGTTATCTGCTCTTGTAAAAATTCATTTCAGGAAATCCTATTGGGGAGTTCTACTTTGTTGTATAAGGCCACTCTGGCTTAGAATTGACTCAAAGGCACACAGCAACAACATAGCAAGACATAGTATCAGTGCTAATGGGCATATCCAGGGAGAATGAAAATAGCAAAAGGAAAAAAAAGTTCTCCCTCCAAAAGTGAAATGGCAAGATTGAGTTGAGATCAGAAGGAATAGATAAACAGTAGGAGAAGACAAATGAAACACTTGCAGTTAGTGAGTGTGCCCATCAGATGAAAATACTTTCTCTTTTTTAGACTTGGAAGGACCACAGAAGTTTGTACAGTACCCTCTGCTTCAATTGATGGATGCATCAGGAATCAGCCTAGGATAATAATTGATTTTGAAACCCTCTATTAATAGCAGTAAGCATGACCATCTGTGGAAAGAGACATTGAAGAAGCTCAATATCATCGGTCAGAACAAGTCCAGGGGCCAACTGTGAGACAGCATCAATTGTTCATATACAAGTTCAAGTTGAAGCTTAAGAAAATCCAAACAGGTCCACAAGGATCAAAGTATGACCTTGAATATACCCACCTAAATTTAGACACCAACTCCATAATGAATTTAACACATTGAACACTAATGACCAATATCAGATGAGCTGTTGGATGACATCAAATATATTATACATGAAGAAAACAAAAGTCATTAAAAAGAGAAGAAATAAATGAAGGACCAAAATGGATATCAGAAGAGACTCTAAAACTTGCTCTGGAACATAGAGTAGCTAAAGGAAACCAAAGAAATAATGAAGAAGAGTGGCGCAGATGTCAAAGGAAAGGTCGAGAAGACAGACTGAAGTATTATAATGAAATGTGCAGTGACCTAGATTAAAAAACAAACAAACAAACTCAAAGACAAGCTCTGCATTTCTCAAGCTGAAATAATTGAAGAAAAACATCAAGCCTTGAAAACCCAAGTGTTAAAGAATTCTATTGGCAAAAAGTTGAATGATGCAGAAGTATTAGAAGAAGCTAGACAGAATACACAAATTCACTGAACTGATCATATTGAGCTATGTTGAAGGCACTAGCAAAAAACAAAGCATCATTAAGTAATAGAATACCAGTTGAGAAGTTTCAACAAATCGATGCAATAATGGAAGTGCTCACTTGGCATAAGCCAAGAAATTTGGAAGACAGATACTTAAACAACTGACTGGAAGAGATCCATATTTGTGTCCATGTCAAAGAAATGTGATGCAACAGAATGTGGAAACTATGGAAGAATATCATTAATATCATATCTAAGCAAAATTTTGCTGAGATTGCTCAAAAATTGTTACAGCAGTACATCAACAGGAAATTGCCAGAAATTCAAGCTGGATTCAGAAGATTACCAGGACCAAGGGATATCACTGCTGATGTCAGAATAACAGAAGGATATTTACCTGTGCTTTATTGACTATGCAAAAACATTCAATTGTGTGTATCATAAAAAATTATGAATAACATTGTGATGGATGGAAATTCCAGAACACTTAATTGTGCTCATGTGAAACCTGTACATAAACCAAGAGGCAGTCATTCAAACAGAACAAGGGAATACTGAGTGGTTCAAAATAAGGAAAGGTGTGCATCAGGGTTGCATATATTCACCATACTTATTCAATCTGTATACTGAGCAAATAATCTGAGAAGCTGGACTATATGCAAAAGAATGTGGTATCAGGATTGGAGGAAGACCCAACTTGATATGCAGATGACAGAACTTTGCTTGCTGAAGTGAGGAGAACTTGAAGAACTTAGTAATGAAGATCAAAGACTATGCCTTCAATATGGATTATACCACAACATAAAGAAAACAAAGTTCATCACAACTGAATCAATCAGCATCATCATGAGACAGAGAAAATACTGAAGTTGCCAAGAATTTCATTTTACTTGTATTCACAATCAACATCCATGAAACCATCAGTCAAGAAATCAAACAACCTATTGTGAGCAAATCTGTTACAGAGTACCTGCTTGAAGTATTAAAAAACAAATATGTCACTTAGAGGACTATGGTATTCCTGTACCAAGCCATGGTATTTTCAATCACCTCATATGCATGTGATAGCTGAACAGTGAATAAGGAAGACACAAAAACAATTGATGCATTTGAATTAAGGTGGTGTCAGAGAATGAACTGTGGACTGTCAGAAGAACAAACAAATCTCTCTTGGAAAAAGTACACCCAGAATACTCATTTGAAGTGAAGCTGGAGAGACTTCATTTCATGTAATTTTGACATGTTATGAGGAGGGACCAGTCCTTAGAGAAGGACATCATGCTTGGTAAACGGAAGGTCACCAAAAAAAGTGAAAGACCTTCAATGAGATGGGTTAACACAGGGGTTGAAACAATAGTTTATAAACAAAGCAAACATTGTGAGTGTTTTGTTTTGTGTTATAAAATTATGATTTGGAACTGATTCAATGGCACCTAACAACAACAAAAAAGCGTGGTCAGAGACTAATCCAAACACTTGATCCAAGGTATCCTTGACTTATTTTTTTTTCCCAGAAGTGCAAGGAGGGGTCTTTTCTTCTTGTTTTAATAGCTGAATTCAAATTTCAAAGTATACATTGAAAGATTAGCCTATATAAGAAATAATTTTAAATTTCTGTTAAATAATATGAAAGTGAGCTTTAAAGCAATGTATATGATATATGGATTAACTTTATTAATTAACATTATTACGTTCAAAATATCTCCAGAACAGAAATGACAATATGTTCTTGTTTTCTTAATGAAGGATCCATGTTGATGGAAGTTCATCTGTTACCATGTAGAGGGAAAGAAATAAGGCATCCAACTGAAGTAACACAAGCCACTTCAGCTTACATTTCATTAGCACAGCAAAACACAATACTATTTCTAACTGCAAGGGAGCTCAGACGTTTTATCATACAAAATATCTGGCCTATCACTGGAATTCCAAGATTGCCCCATCTTCCTTCCACAGAGAGGCTGGTAGGTTTGAACCATCTATGTTCTGGTTAGCAGTCAAATGCTTTAGGCACTATACCACCAGAGCACCTGTTATTGAAAAGCTCTAATTACTACACAGTTTAAACCAATATAATAGACTATGAACTCTTTGAGTACATAAACTATAGTCCAAGAATCTTTATAATTTCCTCCTCAAACAATAAATTTGCCCATAATACATATGCAATAAATGCTTTTGTAAAGACTAAATAAGTAATCTCATATATTTGTCATAAAAATGAATTCAAATGTTGATTATGCTAGCATAGGATATAAAAACTAAAAATACAAAAATAAAAATAAAACTCACTGCACTGCCATTGAGTCAATTCATATTCATAGCAACCCCCTTTGGGGTTCTGAGGTGGTAAATCTTTATGGAAGTAGATTGCCAAGCCTTCCTTCCATGGGGTGACTGGTAGGTTTGAACTGCCAACCTTCTGATTAAGAGTCAAATGCCTTAGGCACTCTGCTACCAACAGTTTTAGAAAAGCTTATATACCTAGAAAGTTGATATGTGTATTCACTTTTTTTTTCCTTTTTCAATTTTAACGTTTAAAATTCTTCAATTCCTACCTGGAAATTATTAAGGTATTCTCTGAAATCTTTAAGTAGTGTAATATCTTGGAATTTTACCAAAGCTTGCCATTGAAATCTTCTTTTGAAATTACTCTAGTTTTAAATTGTTTAACTTACTGTAAGAGAACACTTTCAAAGCTGTTAATCATGTGCACTGTAATACTATGATAGCATTTAATGTTTTTTCCCTGGGGGATATTAGATGTCATATTATTATACCATGATCATTATTTGAGTATATGTTTTAATTTTCTTCTCTCCTTCAATGCACATCTCCTCCTAGGCTTGTGCATTTGTTTCCCTTTCTGGGAAAAATTATTGTTATTGAATTTCTTCTGTGACTTCCTTCCAATGGTCTTTAGACATACCTGATTGAAAGAGTCATGAATGGGTGGAAAATTATTGCAAGTGCCATGACTGGATTCTGCAAACAATTAAGAGTAAGTAAGGATGCTGTTGATTTAGATCCGACTCATAGTGACCCCTCCTTCTGTTTCCGAGGTGGTATCACTACTGAAGTAGATTGCCTAACTTTCCTTCTGAGGAGTGGCTGGTGGGTTTGAACCACCAACCTTCTGGTTAGCAGTCAAATGTCTTAGGCACTATGGGCACTCTATTAAGCCTGTTATATGTGTTAACTGATTTAATGCTCAAAACAATTCTATCATTTAAATACTGTGATTCCCAAAGGTCAAAGGTCACTGTTGTAGAGTTGTTTCCAACTCATAGAGACCCCTTTTTGGGTTTCTGAACTGGTATCTCTACAGAAGTAGATTGCCCAATCTCCCTTCCAAGTGCTGGCTGGTGGGTTTGAACTACTAGTCTTCTGGTTAGCAGTCAAATGCCTTAGGCAGTATACTACCAGCAAGAAACTGAAGTGTGGAAGGATTAAGTAACTTATCCAAAATCTAGCAATTAACTCGCAGTGAATTTAGGTTTAAATTCACTTAGCTTAGCTCCAGAACTCAGGCTCTTCACCACCATGACCCTAACTCTCACACTTAAATTCTAACTCTCTCACTTACTATGGAGCTTGAAGAATATTTGGGAAAGATCCAGACACAACAAATGTTCAATAAATGCTAGTGTTCAACAGCTAATTTTGCCATTTGGTTTCATCTTTGTTTAGCTATTCATTAGAAAAGTACCCTTTTAGTTTCCTAATAGTATGGTTTTGTCTTTATTTATTAATTATCATTTTCTTGTTTTGTTGGATCGTGGTCAGAAAACAAGATTTTTGCAACTTATTTATTTACTTGTTTTTTTAAATGAGATGTTTGTAACTTAATATGATCAATATTTATAAAGGTATAGCTATTCATATTTTTCAACTTATAATCTCATGTAAAATTTTTTAAGTTTTACAAGATGAGTGTCTTTCTTTGTTTTGGAAAAAAGGAAAACCAGAATTCTCCTTAGAAGCAAGGATGACTAAAATTTAGCTCGCTTACTTTGGACACATCATTAGGAAAGACCAATCCCCAGAAAAAGGCATCCTGTTTGGCAATAAAGAGGGTCAGCAGAAACAAGGGCAACCCTCCATGATATGGACTGACATGACAGTCAAAACAATGGGCTCAGACATATCACAGAACCATGAAGATAGTGCAGAACTAGGCAGCTTTTCATTATGTTTATACATAAAGTCACCATTGGTTGGTGTCAACTCAATGGCAACTAACACAAACAACATGTCTCTTTTATGTTAATTTGTTACAAGTATGTTTGGTTTAATTTCAATTATTTTAGTGTTCTTTTGTTTTGTTTGTTTCTTATCTTTCTTTTCTATATATCGCTATATGATCTGGTATCTTGTGCAGGTGCATATAAATTTTGAACAAATACTGTCTGCTTTCACTTCTACTAGTAATTTGTTTGATAACTGATAACTATTCTTATACTTAATAAATGTAAAACTATGAGAATGAAAACAAACAAAAAAAAGAGTAAGTAAGGAGTTCTGGTGGTGTAGTGGATAAGGTATTTGGCTGTTAACCCAAATGTCAGCAGTTCAAACCCACCAGACACTCCTCAAAAGGAAATTGGGGCAATCTACTTCTGTAAAGATTTACAGCCTCGGAAACCCAGTGGGGGTCACTCACTGAGTCAGAATAAACTCGATGACAGTAAGTTTGGTTTTGTTTTATTGATGAAAGCAATTGCTGGGCTAAGACAGGAAGCTTCTTGATTTAAGAATACTAAATATTTCTAAGGAATTGTGAGAAAATAAGAAATACAATAAAATATTTTTTTTAAATATTATATATACTGCTAAAAACCAGTAATACAGTAGACAAAAAATAAACACTTTTATAAAAGTAGGCTCTGGAAATAGGCCTTTTTCTTAAATAATTTCTGGTTCTCTCTTTGGGGAAATCATACTACCAACATAGCCAAATATAACATAAAAAATACTTTTGATTTACAATTTTTACAAATTTGTTTTTAAATACTTGGAGATAAGTGAGGTCACTTATCTCCAAGTATTTAGTCTGGTCACTTTTATATAGCCTTTCTCAACATGGTCTTGTAACTCCCATCAGATGACTGACTGGGACTATGCTAATAAGGTGCTTTGGCCCACCAAGGGGATTGAACAGCTTACTAATTATACAAATAGGTCCACCAAGGGGATTGGACAGCTTGCTAATAATACAAATAAGGTATATGACATTCTTATGGAGATGAGATCATGCAAATAAGGTGTATGAAACCTTAATGAGGTGACTGGTCAGTTTTACCATCTTTCTAGACTTAAAATGAGCCTTCCCAGAGGCAGAAAGGAGGACTTCACTACACCTAAGAAGAACTAGGAGTGGACTGCATTCTTTGGATCTGGAATACCTGTGCTGAGAACATCCTAGACCTAGGAGACAGAGACAGGGAGCTGTGACACTTCAGATAGTACAAGATGGTGAGACGCAGCACCAGAGAAATCCTGACAGCAGAACCAAGAGATTGGTGTGAGACGGCACAGTAGACTTCCAGGCCTACAAAACAGGGTGGCTACAGTGGGTGTGCAAACACATGGAGCCAGAGAGCTGAGTGCCTTCAGCCAGGAATGTTCCTGGGGGAGTGGAGTGCCTTTGCACACAAACTAAAGAGTTTGTAATGTTCATGCAGTGCAGAGGCAGGCTGAAGGACCAACAGTCCATGAGCCAGAGAGGGCCTGCCTGCAGGCATGACTGAGAAATGCTGTCCTGATTGAAGAACTATATCCTTATTTGTTCCTGATCTTGAATTGTAAGCTGTTACTTCCCTAATAAATGGTCTGAGTTCTGTAAGGACTTTGCAACAAATTATAAGAAGCAGAAAAGAAGTAGAGTGTGGTGGGAGAGATTGCTGGTGTCAGAATTGGTAATAAGGTTGAAAGAGAGGAGGTAGGTCCAACGCCTGCCTCATAGGAATCAGCCTTGGGCTGCTGATGTTGGTTGATCTCGATTCTCTTCTGTCTCCCTGAAGTTAGAGGAACTCTGGTGCCACCATGTCATTTTTACAGAAAGGGAAATACAATTCAGCATCCAGTAGAATTGGATAATAATGTATTTTTTCTTTCTCTATCAGGCCCTCTTCTCCAATTATCACACACAAACCTCACTTTAT
>NW_006921603.1:1562963-1570432 GCF_000298275.1 Orycteropus afer afer
CCTGCTTTCATGAAAAATTGCAGTCTCTTCATTAAAATTTTCATAACTATTTTTTTTTTCTTCCTGCTAGATTCTACTTCCCAAATCTGCTTGATAATTTAATCTACAACTACAAGTTTATGGCTAGTGCTGTCTTCAGTTTTCACTCTTTCTATATATAAGTTGTACTAGGAAACTTTGTAACTTATTTTAAACATAAAAGAATTTTTTTTTTTTTTTAAATCAAATTGTGAATGTTTTAACCCTGTGATTTTTAAAGAGAAGGCTTTTTGCTTGTTGGGTAAGCATCTCAAATTATAGTCATTCTGAGGAATCTGAAACCAGGGAAAACAATACCTAAGAAGGTGGACTCAGCATAATCAAGAGCTGAGCCAGAGAGGAGACACACAAGAGATAGGATACTCTGGGAAAGCTTAGGGTAGAGAAGTTGCTGTGAAATATTGAGAGAGAAAAAGAGATATTGCTTCTCTTAAATTTATTTCCATGTACTTAATATGGAAATTGGATGACTAGATAGTACTCAAGTATTTAATATCGGGTGTTTTTTAGATAGTAACATGAGTACTCAAAACAGAGAACCAGATACAGCTTTCCAGCAAAACCTACGTTACTGCAAGTAAAGGAGACTTCAAGGGAAGATGATTACTCTTGAAAACGTGGATGGTCCTCATTCAATCGGAAGATCTTAAGAGCAAAAACTGAAGTTTTCTGAAGAAGAAGATATTCTACCTCAAATCTTCAACATCCACTCCAGCCTGAATATCCACACTGTTAGACTGCCCTACAAATTACAGATTTATAATTTTCAAACTTGCTACCTGCCACAGCTGTGTGAAAACAAGTTTTAAATATATTTGTATCTGCATATATTCTTTGAATCTGCTTCTCTGGAAAACCCTGATTGATGTTGTTTTTTTGTTGTTAGGTGCCATTGAGTTGGCTCTGACTCATAGTGACCCTATGCACAACAGATTGAAACACTTCCCAGTCCTGTGCTAGCCTCATAATTCTTGCCAAACCTAAGCCCATTGTTGCAGCCACTGTGCCAATCCATATCGATCAGGGCCTGCTCCTTATTTGTGGACCCTCCACTTTACAAAGCATATCATTCTCCAAGGAATCATCCCTTCTGACAACATGAGCAAAATAGATGAGATAAAATCTGGCCATTCGTGCTTCCAAGGAGTATTCTGGCTGCAATTCTTTCAGGACAGATTTGTTAGTTCTTTAGGCAGTGCACAGTACTTTCAGTGTTCTTCACCAACAACACAACTCAAAAGCATCAACTCTTCTTTGATCTTCCTTATTCACTATCCAGCATTCTCATACATATGAAGTGACTGAAAATACCATGGCTTGGGTTAGATGCACCTCAGTATTCAAGGAGACATCTTTGCTCTTCATCACTTGAAAGAGGTATTTTGCAGCAGATTTGCCCAATACAATATGTCGTCTGATGTCTTGACTGCTGCTTCCATTGGTGTTGATTGAAGAACCAAGTAATATGAAGTCTTTGACAACTTCAATCTTTTCTCGATTTGTCATGATGCTATTTAATGGTTCAGTTGTGAGGATTTTTGTTTCCTTTATGTTGAGGTATAGTCCATACTGCAGACTGTAGTCTTCAAACTTCATCAGTAAGTGCTTCAAGCCATCCTCACTTTACATAAGCAAAGTTGCATCATCTACATACCACAGGTTGTTAATGAGCCTTCCTCCAATCCTGACACCATGTTCTCCTTCATATACTACAGCTTCTTAAATTCTATGCTCAACATACAAATTGATTAATTATGGCATACTTTTAAGAATGGCAAAAGGACACAACCCTAATTCACTTCCTTTCTAATTTTAAACCAGGCAGTATCCCATTGTTCTATTCAAACAGCAGCACATCCTGGTCTATGTAAAGGTTCCTCATAAGTACAATTAAGTGTTCTGGAAGTCCCATTTTTCTCAACGCTATCCATAAGTTGTTATGACCCACACAATAAATGCTTTGCATACTCAATAAAACATAATTAAACATCAAAAGAAGATGGAAGGAATACACAGAGCCACTGTACCAAAAAAAGAATCTGTTGATGTTCCTCCATTTCAGGAGATGGCATATGATCAGGAATCATGGTATTGAAGGAAGAAGTTGAAGCTCCACTGAAGGAATTGGTGAAGAGCAAGGCTCCAGGAATTGATGGAATGCCCATCAAGATATTTCAACAAACGGATGCCCCACAGGAGGCACTCACTTGGTTATGCCAAGAGATTTGGAAGACAGCTACCTGGCCAACTGACTGGAAGAGATCCATATTTGTACTCATTCCAAAGAAAGGTGATCCCACAAAATGTGGAAATTATTGAACAATATCATTAATATCACATGCAAGTAAAATCTTACTGAAGATAATTCAAAAGCAGTTGCAGCTGTATATTGATAGAAAACTTCCAGAGATGCAGGCTGGACTCAGAAGAGGATGTGGAACAAGGGATATCATTGCTGATGTCAGATGGTCTTGTCTCAATGCAAAGAATACCAGAAAGATGTTTACTTGTGTTTTATTGACTATTCAAAGACATTTGATATTGTGGATCATAACAAATTATGGATAACATTGAGAAGAATGGGAATTCCAGAACACTTAATTATACTCATGAGAAACCTGTACATAGACTTTGTTGTTATTGTTGCTATGTGCCGTCGAGTTGGACCTGACTCATAGCGACCCCTCCTTGGGTTTCTGAGGCAGTATCACTATGGAAGTAGATTGCCCCATCTTCCTTCCAAGGAGTGGCTGGTGGGTTTGAACTGCCAGCCTTCTGGTTAGCAGTCAAGTGCCTTAGCCACTAGTGGCATAGTGCCTAAGGCATTAGACTGTTAACCAGAAGGCTGGCAGTTCAAACCCACCAGCCACTCCTTGGAAGGAAGGTTGGGCGATCTACCTCCATAGGGATACCGCCTTGGAAACCCAAGGAAGGGTTATGAGTTGGAACTGACTTCATGGCAGTGACAGTACATAGACTAGGAGGTTATTATTTGAACAGAACAAGGGGACACTGCATTGTTTAAAGTCAAGAAGGGACTGTGCCAGGGTTGTGTCCTTCCACCATATTTATTTAATCTATATGCTGAGCAAAAATAATCCAAGAAGCTGGACTATATGAAGAAAAACATGGCATCAGCATTGGAGGAAGGTTCATTAACAACCTGCAAAATGCTAATGACACAACTTTGCTTGCTGAACATGAGGATGACTTGAAGTACTTACTGATGAAGACTGAAGAATACAGTCTGCAGGATGGATTACATCTCAATATAAAGGAAACAAAATTCTCACAACTGGTCCTATAAGCAGCATCATAATAAATGGAGAAAAGATTGAAGTTGTCAAAGACTTCACATTGCTTGGTTCTACAATTGATGTCAATAGAAGCAGCAGTCAGGACATCAGACGACATATAGCACTGGGCAAGTTGACTGCAAAGGACTTCTTTCAAGTGTTGAAGAGCAAAGATGTCTCCTTGAAGATTAAAGTGCGCCTGACACAAGCTATAATATTTTCAATCACCTCATATGCATGTGAGAGCTGGACAATGAATAAAGAAGACCGAAGAAGAATTGACGTTTTTGAGTTGTGGTGCTGGCGAAGAATGCTGAAAGTACCATGGACTGCTAAAAGAACTAACAAATCTGTCCTGGAGGAAGTGCACCCAGAATGCTCCTTGGAAGTGAGAATGACCAGATTTCATCTTATCTACTTTGGTCATGTTGTCAGAAGGTACCATCTTGATTGCACGTTTGGTCAATTTTAGACTGTGGATGTTGGCAAAAATCTTCAACTTCCTTGTCTTTGGCTTTGGTGGTTGGTGTGTAAATGTGAATAATAGCAGTAGTAACTGGTTTTTTTTGTAGGCATATGGATATAATCCTATCACTGACAGCATTGTAGTTCAGGATAGATCTTGAAACATTCTTTGTAACAATGAATGTCATGTCATTCCTCTTCAGTTTGTTATTCTGGACATAGTAGATCATGTGGTTTGTGATTCAAAATGGCTGAAACCAGTTCATTTCAACTCACTAATACCCAGGATGTCATTCTTTATATATTTCATTTCATTTTTGACAACTTCCAATTTTCCTAGATTCATACTTCATATATTCCATGTTCTGATTGTTAATGGATGTTTGCAACTGTTTCTTCTCATTTTGAGTCATGCCACATCAGTAAATGGAGGTCCCAAAAGCATTATTCCATTCACATCATTAAGGTTGGCTGTATTCCAAGGAGGCAGCTCTTCCCCAGTTGTACTTTGAGTGCCTTCCAACCTGAGGGGCTCATCTTTCGTTGCTAGATCAGATAATGTTTTAGGGCTATGCATAAAGTTGCCTAGTAGTATATCAGTGTTTCACTGCTATTCATAAGGTTTTCATTGGCCAATTCTTTGGGAACTGGATGGCCCTTTCCTTCTTCCAAGTCTGTCTTAGTCTAGAAGCTCCATCGAAACCTGTCCACCATGGGTGACCCTGCTGGTGTTTGAAATACTGGTGGCATAGCCTTTAGCCTCACAGCAACATGCAAGCCACTACAGTATGACAAACTAATAGACAAGGGGTGGAGATGTATATAAATACACACACACATGCATATATATATATATATATATATATATATATATATGTTAAAATATATATTATTTCATTAGGTTTTTCTGGAAAACCCTCACTGAAACATTTCCTTTAATTTCTTATATCATAAAATCCTTTTAGAATTTTTTTAAATGCATAAAATACATTAAGATTCTTGAACTAGATTGATAAATTGAGTTAATTGCAATTGTTAAAAATACAAGTTAAACACTTGCTATGAATATATATGTCTTAACTCACATAACTGCTTAGTATTTTCATTATTTTGAGAAAGAAACAGTGTTGGTATTCTTCAAAATAATAAAAAGAGGTAAAGATGTAGAACACTGGTCCGATGATGTAGAACACTGCTCCAAAGAATTTGATATATAAAAAATTTAGAGGAACCCTCTGCCTTCATACTTAACTGTTACAGACACACAGTAACATGAGTCAAAATCATATAAATGGGCTAGGACATGAGGAACAGAGCTCAGGGTCCTTGTGTGGTAATGAAAGATACTAACATGGGGATTGTCTTTCCCCATGTTAGTATATTTCATTAGTTGAGGTGTTTTTTAGAAGTAATATTTTAAAGGAGACAGCAAGTGATTTTTTAAAAGATAGCCATATCTATTCAGAACAAAATAGAAAATATCTTGTTGTTGTTGTTATGTGCCGTCGAGTTGGCCCTGACTCATAGCGACCCCTCCTTGGGTTTCCGAGGCAGTATCACTACAGAAGTAGGATTGCCCAACCTTCCTTAGTTGTATATATTTATGGAACATGGACTGCTGTCAATAGGAAAGCCAATTAAAATTCATTTAGATAGACATTGTTATTTCAATATAAAGGTCTCTGGCTTTCTATCACAGTAGTCACTCGCTTGAATTTACACAGGTCAGCAGTCACTGAAATGCTTTCTGGTCATTATGAATCTTGTGAATTGCTGCACAGCTAACATTCTGCTCTCATCAGTTACACTAAGCAGGTCACAGTATTGCTGAAGGTAAAGAGACTTGGATTTCAATGCCAGTTCAGTCACAAATTAGCTATTTGGCTTTTTCAATTCAAATGGTTCCTGTGGACTTATTTGTGAAATTAGAAAGTTATTTCTAAATCTGTACATTCATAATTCAAAAACTCAATTGCAAATTGTATTTATTTTTTGATGTAATACAAGTACAATTAGTAGGCCCAATGAGTCATTTTAAGTCTTGGCCTATCTTTTTACAACACATGTTGAGGACCTTACTTTGTTAAGTAGAGTGCAAAAGAAGGAAAAATGAGAAAACTACAGTTTGGAATAGCAAGTCTGCCTTGTGCAGAATGACCAAATTGTCAGCTGTGCTGACAAAACTTAGTTGAAGATTGATATAGCCCATTTGATTTCAAAATCCCCTCTCATTATAAAAAATGTTGATGCTTTCAGTACTGTCATTTGAGCCCAGCTTGTATTTGAAAAGGGTACAAATAGACAGTCATTCAGGACACCCTCCTTCTCTGGCTATACAGGCCAAGCACAAGGAATATAGGTAATGAGAAGTTCAAGCTCAACTGGAGCCTGACTGCCCGAAGAAATGAAGTGGAGCCATCTCCTTTCTGCCAGCTGTCAGCCTCTTTTACAACAGACACTTATTGACTAAAAATCCCCCCCTTTTTTCCCCTTTTTGTTATTATCATTGACAATTAACCACTAAAATAAATTCTTCCAGATTCACCTCTTTATTTTTTAGTGACCAGTAATAGTGCCAGGGTTATCTGATGTAAATGTAATTCCAAGTGTAGTTTCATAATAATCAGAAACAGCTTAAGGCTATTTTGATTTCAGTTCATTAATCTTGTACTTCCCAACCAATTTTCAGCTTTTAGCATGCTAGAGACATGTTATCTTTATCTGTGTGCATGTGTCAGGAGTGTGCGAATGGCACAAACGGTTAAGTCCTCGACTATTAGCTGAAAGACTGGTGACTCAAACTCACTCAGGGTCCCCTCAGAAGACAGCCCTATGATCTTCCTCCAAAAGGTCACAGTCTTGAAAACCCAACGGAGCATTTTTACTCTGAATGGAAGGGGTCACTATGAGTCAGAACTACTTCTATAGCAACTTAAAACAGAATAACCATGTATGTGAGAAATAGAGAGCCTTGGGAAGGGAGGACTTGACCTTAAGAATTCATAAAGAAAAGCAAACCCACCAGCCAATCCACCAAAGGAAGATTGGGCAATATACTTCAGTAAAGATTTACTGACTTGGAAACCCAAAGGGGGTCGCTATGAGTCAGAATCGTCTTGATGGCAGTGAGTTTGGTTGTTTAGGTTTAGGTCTGTCACGCATATACTTTAGTTTATTGCAAGGCAGTCATGCGAAGGTATTCAAGTAGGACCTGAAGACATTCATTTAGCACTGGAGAATCGTATGTGACCATTAAAGCATTACAGCCCAATTCCTTAGAATTTAGGCTTTACCTTTAATGAATGGTCTTGAGGAGGAAGACTTGACGATCCCTTGATGGTCATCCCCTGTAACTGAGGTCTGATGTTAGTTGTGGTAAGCAGTATAGTAGAACCAGTTTTCAGACAGAGTGAGAGTTAAGGAGACCTTTTGCTGCAATCTTCTTCTTTAGCAACAGAGCAGAAATCCTCCTTGACTTCATAAAATAAGTGTTAGGTGCTAATTATTGTTGTTGTTGTTGTTGTTATGTGCTGTCGAGTCGGACCCAACTCATACCGACCACTCCTTGGGTTTCCGAGGTGGTAACACTACAGAAGTAGATTGCCCAACCTTCCTTCCAAGGAGTGGCTGGTGGGTTTGAACCACCAGCCTTCTGGTTAGCAGTCAAAT
>NW_006921603.1:1574482-1581419 GCF_000298275.1 Orycteropus afer afer
TTCTTAGTCTGTCTCAGTCTGCAAACCGGGCTGATACCTGTGCAACAGGTGCACCCCACTGAGTTTGAAACACCAGTGGCACAGCCTCAAGACTCACAGCAACACGTCACCACAGTAGGACAAACCAACAGATAAGTTTGTCTCCCTTAGCTGTTGGAAACCCCTCCAACCACCCTTACCTGGATCCCTACGGCTAACTCCTCAATCTGTTCCAGTCCCCTTTGCCTTTCCTGTCCTCTCCCTGCTTCCCACCTCACTGCTTGTGGGGCATGACCTGGCTTCCATCTCTTCACCTGGGTCCCTGCAGCTGACTCCTCGATCTGTTCTGGTCCCCTTTGCCTTTTTCTGTCCTTTCCCTGCTTCCTGCCTTGCTGCCTGTTCTTAGGTCCCTGGAATCTGATTTTCTATAAGGGTCACAAAAATTGTTTTTATTTCTACATAAAGCATACAAATAAATGACTTTCAATTAAGCACCTGGATTGATCAAAATACTATTTGCAGTTATAGAAATTATCTATATCACAAAAACATAATGACAAGCACTTTAAACTAGCATTTTCCAAATGTTGTTCATCCTTAACATGCTTTCTACAAAGTCTCTGAAAATGACTGTAAAGTGCTGCAAAGAACCAGTAAAAGAAAAGGAGCAAGGAACAGTGAGGTTATATTCACAGTTTCTCTTTACCCAGCTGTTTATGCCTTCTTTATTTATGCAACACATGCTTGCTGAGGGTGAAGATTTCTAGAGTTGTTCTCATAAAGGAGAATCTAAGGCTCTATTGTTGTTGTTGTTGTTAGGTGCCCTCAAGTTGTCTCTGACTCATAGTGACCCAATGTACAAAAGAACAAAACACTGCTCAGCCTTGCACCATCTTCACAATCTTTGCTATGTTTGAGCTCATTGTTGCAGCCAGTCTATCTTGTTGAGGGTCTTCTCCTTTATCTCTGACTCTGTACTTGACCAAGCATGATATCCTTCTCCAAGGAATGCTCCCTTCTGATAACATGATCAAAGTAGATAAGATGAAATCTTATCATTCTCACTTCTAAAGACCAATTTGGCTGTACTTCTCCCAGGACAAATTTGTTCATTCTCTGGCAGCAGCTTCTATTTGAACTATACAACTTCTATATGAAGACTAATGTGGCATTAGGATTGGAGGAAGACTCATTAACAATTTGTGATATGCAGATGACACCAAAACTATAGCCTGCATTATGAATTACACATCAAGATAAAGAAAACTAAAATCCTCACAATTGGACCAATAAGCAACATCATGATAAATGGAGAGAAGATTGATGTTGTCAATAATTTAATTTTACATGGATACACAATAAACACTGTGGAAGCAGCAATCAAGAAATCAGATGATGTATTGCATTGGCCAAATCTGCTACAAAAGAGCTCTTAAAAGTTCTGAAGAGCAAAGATGTCTCTTTGAAGACCAAGGTGTGCTTGACCCAAGTCATAATATTTTCAATAGTCTCTTATGCATGTAAGAGCTGGACAATGAATAAAGATACTGAAGAAGAATTGATGCATTTGAATTGTGGTGTTAGTGAAGAATATTGAATGCACCATGGTCTGCAAGAAGAATGAACAAATCTGTCTTGGAGGAAGTACAGCTGGAATGCTCCTTAGAATTGAGAGTGGCCAGACTTCATCTCTCATATTTTACTTATGTTGTCAGAATGGTCCAGTCTCTGGAGAAGGATATCATGCTAGGTAAAGTAAAGGGTCAGCAAAAAAGGGGAAGATGCTCAATGAGATGGACTGACATATTAGCTGTCAGATGATGACCTCATGCATGGCAATGATCCTGAGGATGGTGCAGTATGGGTCAGTGTTTCATTTTATTGTACATAGAGTAGCTGTGAATCAAAACCAACTCAACAACACCTAACAATAACAACAAAATACAACTTTGTCCTTTTCTTTCTGATTTTTCAAATCCTCATGGAATGACAATCCGAATTCAGGCTTTGATGATGGTCTATGCAGTTCTTCCAATTTAATGTAGTTTTTTAACCTGCTATACTTAGGAAATAAGAACTGATATAGACTAACATTACTGAACAAAAATATTTATCAGTGCTTTTTGATAATTATGAAAATTTTAAGGCTAGAAAATAAATAGTAGCCATTACATCAATCTTATACAATGAAAGAAATGAAATCATTATATTTCCTTTTTCAGAAACTTTAATGGCATGAGAAAATGTTCATGATGTATTAAATTAAAAAATTGTATATAATAATCTATAAAACTATTTTCTTTGAAAATATATAATATTCTTTTTTTTTCTTAGAAAAATTGTTTAATTCCTTAGGGGATTGTCTAAAAATGTTCATGATAAGAAAAGATAAATGTCAGTCATGGCCAAAAATGTCATTCCAGGGTCTTTGTAAATAGACAGTACTTAAACTGAAAATGCTCTTATCTGTACTTTCTTTTTTTTTTTCCCTGATTTTTTTTTTTTTTTTTTTTTGGGTGAAGATTTACAGAGCAAATTCACTTTCCATACAGCAGTTCACATATACTTTGTCTCATGTCATTGACCAAAATTTACAATGCAACAGCTCCCCTCCCACTTCCTCCCCATAATTACCTCTTCCCAGTGTCCATCCCTCCATACTCTCCTGCCTCTTGAGCTGTCTCCCTGTGCATAATCAGCCCTTCCTTCTCCTATGGTTGTTCTCTCCAGGGACTGTGACTACTAGAGGTAAATGTTTAACTCACATGCCTATACTTTGTTTGGCTGGAAACCACAGGTGTGGGTTCAATTCCAGACCTGAAGGGCAGCTAGGGCATGCATGGCAATGATTCTGAGGATGGTGCAGTATGGGGCAGTGTTTCATTTTATTGTACATAGAGTAGGTGTGAATCAAAACCAACTCAACAACACCTAAGAATAACAACATGCATTTAAGTGGTTCCACCAGGCTCTATTGGACCAGCAAACCTGGTCCCCCCCCTTTTTTTTTTTTTTGCCTCCAAATGATTTTGACTTTTGTTCCACATTGTTCTCCCTCTCTATCCAGGATCTCCTACATCCCTTCCAAGTGGATGACAGTGGCAGCCGGGCACCATCTAGTTCTTCTAGTCTCATAGTTGTATAGGCTGCAGATCGGATGGTGTACCAGTCACTAGGACTGATTGTTTCCATTAATTTTGGTTTTCTTCTTTCTTCTTGATGAGGAGAGACCCATCGTTGCATCTAGATGGCAGCTTGCTAGCTTTTAAGATCCCAGTCGCTACTCACCAAAGTAGGAGGTGGAACAATGTTTTGTATAGTAAGTTATGCCAATTGAGCTTGATGTCCCCTGTGACTGTGGTCTCAAGCCTGCAGGTTCAACTACTCGGTCACTCTGGGTAGCTGGCTGTGACCAAGCAGTGACCACAAGCTTTCCCCTTGTCAGCTCTACTATACACCTGGGAATTCTGATCATTCACATAAACTTATAGGATCACTGTCTGCCAACCCTATATTTGATCTTGAATACACTCCCCATTTACACATACCTAATTGTTTAGCCTATCCACCTATCTATCCACCCATATACCCATGTTTGCCTGCACTTACAACTCAGTACTGTATATGCAAAAGGGTTCATATTTGTTGTCTATACTACCCATGTACCTCTCCATGTCTTTCTCATCCTCAATGCTGCCATATTGGTCACTCACCTTTGGTACATTGCCCTTCTCTTCACCCAAATGAATATTTATTTCTCTCTATCTAACAGTGTTCCCTCCCACCCCGGTAACCAACAAATAAAATTTCCTTCAATAGATAAACCTTTCCTTAACTTTTAGAATAACGGACTAATACAATATTTCTCCTTCTGTGATTGACTTATTTCACTCAGCATAATGTCCTCCAATTTCATATAATATTCTTTATGGGTAGACATACACATATAAAATCAGAAATAACAAAATAAAAATAAAAAATAGTAGTGTTGTGGGTATTTTATGTTTGAGTTTATAAATGATTTTGGATTTTTTTAAACTTGTATTTCCAAGTTTTAAAATAATGTCCTATATTAACTTTAGAATTAAAAAAAAAAAAAACGATAATAAGTATCTTTGAGACAATGGATTGGTCAGGTGTTTCAGGCCTTATCCAATTCACTGAGATTTTATTGTATCAATGAAAGCCTCAGGTGAGGCTTTAAAAAATACAGATTCCAAGGTCCCATCAGTGACTCATCTCTAAGGAATAAGATTGGTCATCAACATTTAAACAAAAATTCTGTAGGGATCTGGGGATCAACTTAGTATAGGAAGCCAAGTGTAAGTAACAAAAGCAGATGCTTAATGTCCAAATCATTGAATAGCACTGCTGGCATGGATCTTAGATGCTATTTATTAGAAAGGCTTAATTTTATAAGAGATGGAATATAAACACAAAAGTACACAGCTTTTGACACAAATGGGACATAATCTCACTAACTTGCCTTCTAGTATCTGCTGGCTCCCTTAAAAGCCTTACGTAAAGTCCAAAAACCTCAATGCTCATGACCTCTTATAGATCCATTTACACTTTGGCTTCTTTCTTACCAATGATTGTGTTTACTCTCCTAAAACTAACAATTCACAGCATTTCAAGTAGCCACTAGCCATCAGATATGGACAGGTCTTAAAACTAGATGAATTCATTTACCCAGAAATGTAAAACCCCGGAGTCTTTTCTCTTGCTTTAGAGAACTATATTTCACAGACTTTTGAGATACTATTAAAGGTGGAATGTAATGTGACTGAAAATTCACTTTCTGCTTTTAATATTATTTATATGTGAGAATGTGTAATTTGAGGGAAAGGGTGAGTTAGAAGCCCAAGCAATTGAATATACAAGACTTTAATTTTTGAAAATAGTATTTTCAATTTTTAATTAATATTTAATAGAGCAAAATGATAGGCTATGAGGGAAATATGAAAGCTTTGGGAGAGCAGACATCCACAGTGACTCTTTATTTAAATATCCTCATTTAACAAAGAACATTTCTGTTTTTCACTTTCAAATGGTACTTAATTCTATTGGTCCTAAAAGTAGGTGTGCTAGTCTGGGTTCTCTAGAGAGGCAAAACCAGTGAAGCTTATAGAGAGAGAGAGAAAGAGAAATTTATCTTAGGGAAATGGCTCACACACTTATAGAAGATGGCAAGTCCTAAGTTCTTGGATCAAATGTCAAGCTGTAAGCTCTTCCCAATTCACACAGCTGCAGGGATGACAGGCTCAAGGTTGGCAGGCAGTACACCAGCTGTTGATGCCAACAAATGACAAATCCAACATCTCTAAGCCAAATGGTGGATTGTTCACTCACGACCAGTTGTAGGCAGCAAAACAGGATCCTGATTCACAGAAGAGTGTCTCTTTTTCCCAGGATGTCCATAAATACATTGGAAGCAGGCCACACCCCTAGGGAAACTCCCATTTAACTAATTGGCTCCTCAAAACATATACATCCAATCTCATCATGGGAATAACCCACATCACAACTGCTTAAACCACCCAGAATTGTGATCCAGCCAAATTGACACACAACTCCAACTATCACAGTAGGTAAGACTTAGACCATCTGACTGAAGAAGTGCCTCCATTTTGATATACATTCTCTTACTCTTAGATCAGGTTGAGAGATACTAGAGCTGAGAAGGTCCATAAGACTTTTGTAATTGTGTAAATGAGTGTTTCTAGAGTGGGGTGGGTAAATCAGAGATTTCAGCCAGAGAGAATTGTATTGTCTGAAAACTCTGTAGTGAGAGTTTGACTCTTTGGAGAAGTAACAGCAACAACAATAATGACAAAAGTGAGGTTGGAACCTAGGCAGCCAGAGATAAGTGGCAGGTGAAAACGTAGGCAGTTTCAGATTATGGAAAAGGTTACAAGTTTTAAATATGTTATCATGAATGTGCTAAGAAGCCTCTGAAGATTTTTAAGTAAGAATGATTTAATTTATATTTTAGCTTATTATACCAGTACTAATTATTAAAAAAAAAAACAACAACTCACTGCTGTTGAGTTAGATCTGACTCATACCGACCCCTGCTTGGGTTTCCCAGGAGGTATCACTATGGAAATAGATTGCCAATTGTAGTGCAAAATAACTCACTAAACAATAATCAAAATATTTAAGGAATCATCCAAATCAATAAGAATATAGTGAACTACAACTACATCCAAGAACACTTCCCTTTATGGTAACAGAAAGGCACACTGACTCAGACAGTAAAATTCTGGTAATAGCAATGGTAGCTCACTCCTTCTTGCCACAGGAAACGTTATTTTGACTTATTGACCATGTCTATAAATTGTATTGCTAGTATTCTCACTGTTCCTGACTCTTGCTCTCAGGAAATCTCTGCAGAATAACATGCTGTTAGTAAGCATTCTACAAAATGATCGCTTGCAAAAATCCATCTTATAGTCACTATTGGTCACAGAAGTCTGCTTGGTTGTCCTTTACATCCTGTTTTTATACCCTCCTCTGCATTAGAAAGCCATAAAATCATGTCTTTCATAAAATACTGAGAACGCCTTTCCATGTAGCAGAAAGATTTTCAAGTTCTCTGCAAACAAGGAGGGAAGTAACACGGTCCCTCTAATTATCTCAGTATATATTTTTTCAGTTAATAAAAATACTTCATTATTGTGCCACCAGAGCTCCTTCATTATTTAGACTTCTGCAAGATGAATATTCGCCCTCTCTCAGAGTCCACACACAAAAACAAAAGCAAAACAAACAAAAACCTGTAAAACAAGGAATGCACATGTCTGAGCAGAGAAGTTTTATCATCCTGGTTAATGTCCATTGCTGTTTGGAGTTCCAACAGCTTCCTTTCAATTCGTAGGCTCTGTCCCATTCAGTATAATCTAGTACTATTTCTGCTGAAACAATGTTCTAAATAGTTTCCAAGGGATCTCAGTGG
>NW_006921603.1:1581989-1583358 GCF_000298275.1 Orycteropus afer afer
TGGTGTTTCAAACTCAGCGGGATGCATATGGTGCACAAGTATTAGCCCAGCTTACAGACTGAGACAGACTAGGAAGAAGGAAGAGTCCATCCACTTCTCAAAGAATTGGCCGGGAAAAACCTTATGAATAGCAAAGAAACACTGTTTGATACATTACCAAGCAACTTTATGAATAATCTGGTTAGGTTAGAAGGCTCTCAAAATAGGACTGGGAAAGAGCTGCATCATCTGAGTAAACCTAGCCTTACTCATATGGATAAGGTAAAGCTTTCGAGACCTCCATTTGCTCATATGGCACCACTCAAATTGAAGAGAAACAGCTGCAGACATCCATTAATCATCAGAACATGGAATGTAGGCAGTATGAATCTAAGAAAATTGGAAGTTGTCAAAAATGAAATGGAATGCATAAAGATTGATATCCTTGGCATTAATGAGCTGAAATGGACTGGTTTTGGCCATTTTGAATCAGACAACCATATGATCTACTAGGCCAGTAATGACAATTTGAAGAGGAATGGCATGGCATTCATCATAACAAAGGATGTTTCAAGATCTGTCCTGAAGTGCAATGCTGTCAGTGATAGGAAAATATCTATATGCCTACAAGGAAAATCTGTTAATATGACTATTATTCAAATTTATGCACCAACCACCAAAGCCAAAGATGAGGAAATTGGAGAATTTTATCAACTTCTGCAGTCTGAAATTGACTGAAATTGCAATCAGGACGTGTTAATTATCACTGGTGACTGGAATGCAAAAGTTGGCATATCACACACAAATACAATCTTAATGAAGAAGAATCACTGGTAGTTGGAAAATTTGGCCTTGGTGACAGAAATAATGCTGGAACTTACATGGTAGAATTTTGCCAGACCAATGACTTGTTCATTGAAAACACCTTTTTTCAACAACACAAACAGCGGCTGTATATGTGGACTTCACTAGATGAAACACAAAGGAATCAGATTGACTATATCTGTGGCAAGAGGCAGTGGAAAAGCTCTATCTTCAGCCAAAACCAGGCCAGGAGCTGATTGTGGAACAGACCATCAACTACTCATATGCAAGTTCAACTTGAAGTTAAAGACAATTAAAACAAGTCCACGAGAGCAAAAATATGATCTGTAATATATCCCTCCTGAATTTAGAGATCATTTAATGAATAGATTTTATGCATTGACCACCAATGACCGAAAACCAGAAGTATTTTGGGAGGATATCAAGAACATTATCCATGAAGAAAGGAAGAGATCACTAAAAAGAAGAGAAGACCAAAATGGATGACAGAAGAGACTCTGAAACTTGTCCTTGAGTGGAGAGTAGCTAAAGCAAATGGAAGAAATGACAAGATAAAAGAGCTGAA
>NW_006921603.1:1584883-1592463 GCF_000298275.1 Orycteropus afer afer
TGGAGAGGGATGTCATGCTTGGTAGGGTGGAGGGTCGACATAGAGGGGGAGGCCTTCAACGAGATGGATTGACATGGTGGCTGCAATGATGGGCTCAAATATAGCAGGGATCATGGAGCTGGCGCGGGATTGGGTAGTGTTTCATTCTGCTGTGCATGGGGTCGCTATGAGTCGGAAACGACTTGATGGCAACTAACAAGAACAACACATGTAAAATTCAGTGATATGAAGTTTAAGAAGCCCTACGGGTTTTCAGAATTTCTAGATGGGAGAAAAGTTAATGTGCTTGGCTGCTAACCATAAGATTGGAGGTTCAAGGCCAACCAGAAGACATCATAAGAAAAGCCTGAGAATCTACTTCTGAAAAATTTGTCATTGAGAATGCTGTGAAGCACAGTTACAGTGACACACATGAGGTCACCTTGAATCTGAATTGATTCAATGGCAACTGGTTTTAGGGTATGATAGGATGTGATATACACTCTTAATCTCTTTAAAGGAACCATTGTGTGATGCATTCTATTATCTTTTGATCTTTCTGAGATTTTAGCAGAAGTTGTAAAGTCACACCGTTTCTCTCTATATCATATTTTCAGAGGCAATTTCTTACTTGTTAGCTTTTGTCATGTGAAGAGGCTGAGAATTTTCAAAACTATCAAATCCTGGTTCTTCCATGTTTAACAGTTCTTCCATGTTTGACAGTTCTTCCCTCTTCTCTCTCATTTTACTATGTTGTTGTTGTTATTATGTGCCATTGAGTTGGACTTGACTCATAGCGACCCCTGCTTGGGTTGCCAAGGCAGTATCACTACAGAAGTAGAGTGCCCAATCTTCCTTCTGAGGAGTGGCTGGTGAGTTTGAACTTCCAGCTTTCTGGTTAGCAGTCAAATGCCTTAGGCAGTATGCTACCAGAGCTCCCCATTTTACCATAAGCAGCAAGAAACATCAAATAATACTTTCAACTATTTGCTTGAAAATCTCCTTAACTGTATAATGATATCATCACTTTCAAGTTCTGCTTTCCACATGACTATAGGAGACAATTTTGCCAATATGTGTAATAAGACCTTCCTTCTTCCATCTCCAAAATCATGTTCTTTTCCTTTCCAGTCTTCACTAGAATTGTCTTCTAAGTCCAGATTATGACAAATAGTCTGTCCACAGCAATTTAGGTGTTCTCCATCATGTTCCTAAAAATTTTTTCAACTTTTGCCCACTGCCTGATTCCAAAGCTAATCCCACATTTTCAGGTTTTTGTTACAAAAGTACCCACATCCAGGCACCAAAATCTGTATTAATTTTATTGTTGTTGTTGTTAAGTGCCATGGAGTCTGCTCTGACATTCTGGTATTCTTTACTTTCAGCTAAAATCTATCTGACATCAACAGTGATATCCCTCATTCCATACCCTTTTCTGAATCTGAATCATGCATTGACATGATTGAATTTCTGGAAATTCCCTGTCAATATATTGCTTCAAACATTATTGAATTCTGTTTAGCAAAATTTTACTTGTGTATGACATTATTGATATTGTTCAATAATTTCCACATCCTGTTGGATCATTTTTCTTTGGAATGGGCACAAATATAAATCTCTTCCAATCATTTGACCAGGTAGTTGTCTTCCAAATATCATGGCATAAATGAGTTAGCATCTTCATCCCAGCTTTAATTTGTTGAAACATCTCAATGGGTATTTCATCAATTCCTGCAGCCTTTTGTTCTTTTATTTGCCCATTCCTTCAGTGCAGTTTGGACTTCTTCCTTCAATACCATTCATTCTTGACCATATGCTACCTCCTGAAATAGCTGAATGTTGACCAACTCTTTTGGTACAGTGACTACTCTGTGTATTCTTTCAATCTTCTTTTCATGCTTCCTGCATCATTCAATATTTTGCCCATAAAACCCTTCAGTATTGCAACTCAAGGCTTGAATTTTTCTTCAGTTTGTTCAACTTGAGAAATGTCAAGTATGTTCTTCCTTTTTTGTTTCCTAACTCCAAGTTGTTGCACATTGCATTATAGTACTTTACTTTGTCTTCTTGAGCTGCCTTTTGAAAATTTCTCTTCAACTCTTTTATTATTTCTTCCATTCAATTTAGCTTCACTACATTCAAAAGAAAGTTTCAGAGCCTCTTTGGACAGCCATTTTTGCCTTTTCTTCCTTTCCTATCTTTTAATGACCTTTTGCTTTCTTCATGTATGATGTTCTTGATTTCATCCCACAACTCATCTGGCTTCTGTCACTGGTGTTTAATGTGTCAAATCTATCCTTCACAGTGTGTCTAAATTCAGGAGAGATATAATCAAGGTTGTATTTTGGCTCATATGGACTTGTTTTAATTTTTTAAGTTTCATCTTGTACTTGCATATTAGCAATTGATGGTATGTTCCACAGTCAGCTCCTGGCCTTATTTTGACTGATGATAATTTAATTTCTCCATAGACTCTTTTTAATACAAATATCGTCAATCTGATTCCTGTGTACTCCATCTGGTGAAGTCCATATATATAGCCACCATTTATGTTGTTGGAAAAAGACATTTGAAATGGATAAATCATTAGTCTTGCAAAATTTTATAATGTGATTTCTGACATCATTTCTATCATCAAGGTCATATTTTCCAACTACTGATGATTTTTCTTTGTTTCCAACTTTCACATTCTGGTCACCGTGAATTATCAGTACATCTTGATTGCATGTTTGGTAAATTTCAGACTGCAGAAGTTGGTAAAAATCTTCAATTTTTCTCAACTTTGGCTCTAGTGTTTGGTGCTTCAATTTGAATAATACCACTAACTGGTCTTCCTTGTAGGCATATAGGTATTATCCTGTCACTGACATATTGTACTTCAGGATACATCTTGATACATTCTTTTTGACAATGAATGCTATGCCATTCCTTTTTAATTCGTCATTCCCAGCATAATAGACCATGTGATTGTCAGATTCAAAATGGTAATTACCAGTCCATTTCAGCCAACTAATGCCTAGGATATCAATCTTTATGGGTTTCATTTCATTTTTGACAACTTCCAATTTTCCTAGATTCATTCTTCATACAGTCCACATTCTGATTATTAATGAATGCTTGCAACTTTTTTTTCTTCCATTCTGAGTCATCCCCATCAGCAAATGAAGGCACTGAAGGCATTACTCCATCCACATCATTAAGGTTGACTCTGCTTTGAGGTAGTAGCTCTTTCCCAGTCATATTTTGAGTGCCTTAGTTTGCTGCATAACAAGCACCACAAATTTAGCAGCGTAAAACTGCACACATTTATTATTGCAAAGTTTCTGTGGCTCTGGGGTCTGAGTATAGCTTAACTGGGTCTTCTGCTTCAGGTCTCACATCTGCAATCAGAGAGTCAGCAGGGACCACATTGTCATTTGAGGCCTAGGTTCTCTAACAAGCTCATGTAGTTATTGGCTAGATTTTGTTCTTTAAGTTGTAAGGCCTTAGAGGCAACTTATAGTTTTTACCATGAAGGTCTCTCATAATATGGCTGTGTACTTCATTAAACTGATAAAGAAAACAACAATCTATAGCAAATTGGATGGAAATATGGAAAATTATATAATGTAATTAGTTAGGAAAGTGACATCCCATTGATTTCTTGAAAGGGCCCTGTGTGTGACTGAACCCGATGAACTTTTGAAACCCACCAGCCACTTCTCAGAAGGAAAGTTGGGCAATCTACTTCCACAGTGATACTGCCTTGGAAACCCAAGGAGGGGTCACTATGAGTCAGGGCTGACTCCACAGCACATAACAACAAGAATAATTAATTTTTCCTTATTCTACTGGTTAAAGCTAGTCAGATTTAATTTCATGTGTGGCTTTACCTCTTTGAGCTCAAGTTTCATAAATTTCAAATGACTAAAATATTACTTATTTATAGGGCTATCATGAGGATTAAATGAAACCTATTTTGCAACTGACCAGAGTAGAGGACATTATGCTAATAAACACTAGAATTAGCATAATTTAAAAAGTTATTTAGTAAGTCTCTATCAAGAGCCTTGTTTTATTAATTTGGATCAAAGGTCAGTTTGAATTTAGCATTATCTCATGGTTCTCCCTCAGGGGAGATCTTGACTCTACCATATGTGGGAAAAAAAGTGGAGTCATTTCTATTTGGTCAAGGAGAGGAAGATCATTTAAGAATGTGAGTAAGGAAGACAATGTAGAAAAATGTGGCCTGCTGAAAAATTTACTGGACATTCCTTCAGTGCTTCTATCCCCTTATTCTATTTGCTCTCAAAATATTAGATATTTAACTATTTGGGGAATCAAGTCTAAGAAAATCCAGAGAGAAAATTCTGTTTTCCAAAGCTTGAAAATATTTTTTTTTTTCTAATAGTCTGAGCTAAGAATATCAATAAAACTCTTAGCTGAAAAGTGTTATATAACTTAGAAAACAGTGTTTCTTTTAAATCCAAAGTCTTTCAGGCTTAAAAAAAATATTTACTAGGAGAGTTCCAATAAGATGGTGGAATAGGCAGAAAGACTGCACAGAACCTTCTCAACAAAGAAAAGGGGAACCAATTAACACAGATACAGAAGATAATCCTGGAGCCCTGAGCTTTGAAGGGAAAGATATAGAAATGGACTAAACTCAAACAAGTAGAAGAATTTGCATGAAAAAAACAAAAAAGGAGATATACGGAGCTGCAGTCCGTCAGCACTCTTGATGGCACAGACAGCTTGGATACTGTTGAATGGTGTTAGGACCTAAGAGTTAACCTAAAACTTGGCCCTGCTAGCCAGGGACTGCACAGGGACAGCACTGGTGGCTAGCAAATAAAGGGGGAGGCAGCAAAGAAGAAGGCGGGCTGAGCTGTGGACTTTTGCCTGTCCGGAGGGTGAAGCCATTTTGAATGTTTAAAGGCAGTTTGACCATTTTGGATATTTAAAGCAAAAGTGTTCTACCAGATTCCAGAGACTTAAGAATAGGCTTCACTTGCCAGGAACCACTGGGACATTCCTGACCTCAATCACTTGAAAGGTACAGTATTCCCCTTGTTACTCTTATACCCCACACCTCTTGGTGAATGGATGTGCAGCTATCCCTTACTCCCACCCATCTTCTGAGCTGGCAGATTTTTCAATCTGTGTGCTCTGACGAAGCCTGGGTGTCTTGCCCACTCTGCTCAGATTTTTTTTTTTCATTTTTATTTTTCAGGATGTTTGTTTTTGTCTGTCTTAAAATTATTATTATTATTATTGTCCTTTTTATTATTATTCTTTATTCTTCCCTTCCCAGGTTCTAGATTTCAGCTTTTTCTCTCTTCTGTTCCTGGTTCCGATTTTTTTCTTTCTCATGGTTAACCCTGTTACTTGTTTTTCTTTTTGTGTTTTACACATTTTTTCTTCATCACTTGCCTACAGTATCTTTTTTCTCTTATTACCATTTCCACAGATATTGTGGGTTTTTTTCCTTTTTTTTTTTTTACTATTTCTATGTGATTACATGGTGTATTTCTTGTCCTCTTGCTTTTACTTTTTTGACAGTTATTCAATTGTTATTTTTGTCTAACTGAGTAGGAGACAGCAGCGTGCCCATATGACACAGCTACACCCACAAACCCTGCAGCTTCACTTACTAAGTGAGAGCCACCACTTCCTTCTCAACCAACTAGTCAACAACAAATAACCACCAAGAAAAGTCTGACTCACCCTTGGCTGCTCCTCACAAACAGTTAACAGAGACCTAAATACAACTAAGTCACAATTTCTTAGAGACATCAGACCACCACAGCCCACTCAAAGAAGCAAGATAAAGTGGTAGAAACAAGGGAGCAGGATACAGAACCAGTACACAACCCTGAGGAAGAAGCAGCATTGGAACTCCTTGATAAGGAATTCAAAAGAATTATATTTAGGTGTCTTCAAAGGATTGGGGGATAGATCAAGGGAAACACTGACAAAATTAAGAAAAACACAGACAAATCCCTAGAATAATTTTGGAAGAAAATTAAAAAAAAAAAAAAATTACAAAATAAATGAAAAGTTAGAAATGATTCAAAATCTACAGGTAGTAATCCAGAAGGTTAATACTTAATTTTCAGAAGCACATTGAAAGGGAAAAGAAGTAGAATTGAATCAATGGAGGACAGAATTAATGAGACTGAAGACAAATACCTGAATAGTTCTTTGAATAGGGATCAATCAGAAAAAGATCAAAACAAAATTAAGAAAGCTTAAAGTTCATATGGGAGTCCTGGTGGCGCAGTGCCTAAGACATTTGTCTGCTAAGCATTTGACTGTTGGCTAGAGGCTCACAGTTCAAGCCCACCAACCACTCCTCAGAAGGAAGATTGAGCAATCTACTTCTATAGTGATATTGCCTTAGAAACCCATGGTGGGGTTGCTTTGAGTCAGATCTGACTTGAGAGCAGTGAGGTTTTTGGGAGTTAGTGTAGTGCCTAAGGCACCTGACTGCTAACTAGAAGGTTGGTGGTTCAAACCCACCAGCCACTCCTTGGAAGGAAGGTTGGGCAATATGCTTCCTTAGTGATACCACCTCAAAAACCCCAAGAGGGGTGGCTATGAGTCAGGGCTGACTTGACGGCACATAACAACAACAACAACAAGGTTCACGTGGGATGCCATCAAAAGGAATAACCTATGTGTAATTGGAATTTCAGAACAGGAGGAGAAAAAGAAAACCACTGAGAAAACTGTCAAAGATTTGTTGGAAGAGAACTTCCTTGATATGATGAAAGATGAGAATATATCCATTCAGTAAGTCCAATGAACCCCAAATTGGATAAACCCCAAAAGAAAATCACCAAGACATATCATCATCAACTCATCAATATCAAAGACAAAGAAAGAACCTGAAAGCAGCACTGGAAAAATGAAAAGTTACTTACAAAGGATAACCAATAAGAATAAGCTCTGATTTCTCAGCAGAAACTATGCAGGTAAGAAGGCAATGGGACAGTATATATAAATCTTGAAAGAGAAAAATTTCCAACCAAGAATTATATACCTGGCAAAATTGTCCCTCGAATATGATAGTGAAATTAGGGATTTCCAGATAAGCAGAAATTAAGGGACTTTGTTAAAACCAGACCAACTTTACAAGAGATATTAAAGGGAGTCCTTTGAACAAAGAACCAAAAATAGCAAAAACAACTGACCATTAATACACAAGATGACATAACCCAGAAAGTAACACAGCTATGGACATATCCAAAGTAAAATAAGCTAACAAAACTGTAAACAGGGAACCAGAGACATCAATTGGCAAGTAAGGACAACTACAAAACAAAAAGAGAGGAAAAATAGTGTAGTTACAGATCTTCTAAATGATGAAGAAATCAAGAGAGTTGCAAGATAGAATGGACTGTTCTAAACTCAAGGAGAAAATGATAAATCACAGGGTAACCTCAAAGAAAAGAGATAAATCTTCACATCACAATAAAAAAGGCAAGCACAAATATTTAGCAAATACTAAAACAATAGCAATAAAGGAAATGGTAACACAATTCATAGATATAATGAGCTCAGCAAAGAAAATTATATGGAACAAAGAAACATGGAACACCATGAAAAAAAAAAAAAAA
>NW_006921603.1:1593844-1600256 GCF_000298275.1 Orycteropus afer afer
TTACCAACAAAAAAAGTCCTGGCCCAGATGGTTTCACTGAAGAATTCTACCAAACATTCCGAAAACTGACACCAAAACTAGTCAAACTATTCTAAAACATACAAAAGGATGGAATCCTCCCTAATTCATTTTATGAAGCAAGCATAACCTTAATAACAAAATCAGGTAAAGATATCACTCAAAAGGAAAGCTACAGACCAATATCCCTCATGAATATAGATGCAAAACTCTTCAACAAAATCCTAGCCAATAGATGCCAACATATCAAGATAATAATTCATTATGACCAAGAGGAGTTCATATCAGGTATGCAAAGATGGTTCAACATTAGAAAAACAATCAACATCATCAACCACATAAGTAACAAAAGGGAAAGGAATCACATATCATATCAATTGATGCAGGAAATGCATTTGATAAAATCCAACACCCATTCCTGATCAAAACTCTCAGCAAAACAGGAATAGAAGGATCATTTCTCAACATAATAAAGGGCATCTATGCAAAACCAACAGCCAACATTATTCTCAATGGAGAGCGACTGAAACCATTCCCCTTGCGAGGAGGAATCACACAAAGAAGCCCTCTGTAACCACTTCTATTCAGCATTGTATTGGAAGTCCTAGCCAGAGCAACAAGGCAAGAAAGGGAAATCAAAGGCATCCAAATTGGTAAGGGAGAAGAAAAACTATCTTTGTTTGCTTATGACATGATCCTATACCTAGAAAACCCAAGAGACTCAGTCACAAATCTACTGGAACTAATTGAGAGATTTAGCATCATGGCAGGATGCAAGATCAACATCAAAAAATTAGTTGGATTCCTCTACACCAGCAAAGAGATTGCTGAAAAAAAAATAAGGAAATCAATACCATTTGCAATAGCTACCAAAATAATAAAATACTTGGGAATAAATTTTACTAGGTGCACAAAAGACTTGTATAAAGAAAACTATAAAAGACTACTTCAAGAAACTGTAAGAGATCTACATAAATGGAAGAACATACCATGTTGTGGACAGGAAGATTGAACATTGTGAAAATGTCAATTTTACCCAAAGTAATCCATACATTAAATGCAATCTCAATCCAGATCCCATCAACTTTTTTCAGGATATGGAAAAATCAATCACTAACTTTATATGGAAAAGAAAGAGACCTTGTATAAGCAAAGCACTATTGAAGAAGAAGAACAAAGTAGGAGGTCTCACACTGCTGGATCTCAAAACCTACTATACAGCCACAGTAAAAAATTGCCTGTTATTGATGTAATGACAGACACATAGACTAATGGAATAGAGTTGAGAACCAGAAATAAATCCATCGACCTAGAGTCTGCTGATCTTTGACAAAGGGCCTAAACTCATTAAATGGGGAAGAGAATGTTTGTTTACTAAATGGTGCTGGTAAAACTGGATATTCGTTTGCAGAAAAATGAAACAACATCAGTACCTCACACCATACACAAAAACTAACTCCAGATGGATCAAAGACTTAAATGTGAAACCTGAAACTACAGAGTTTCTCAAGGAAAAACTAGGGACATATTTGAGCACCATATATATGGCATAAATAGACTATCAAGCATAACCCAAAATGCACAGACACCAAAAGAGAAATTAGATGAATGGGCCCTTCTAAAAATTAAATTTTTATGTGCTTCCAAAGACTTCTCTGCAAGAGTTTAAAGAGAACCCACAGATTGGGAAAAAGTATTCAGTAATGACATACTTGACAAGGGACTTATATCTAGAATTGATAGAAAACTTCAATACCTCAATAACAAAAAAACAAAAAATCCAATTTAAAAAATGGGCAGAAGACGTGAATAGACACCTCACTAAATAGGATATTCAGGCAGCCAATAAACAATGAAGAAATATTCGTGATCATTAGTCATTTAAGAGATGCAAATCAAAAGAACAACCAGATACCTGTGGCTTCCAGCTAAACAAAAGGCAGGCATATGAGGTGAACATTTACCTGAGGTAGATACACTCCTTGAAGAGGCCATTCATGGAAGAATAGAAGGGCTGTGTATGCACAGGGACATAGCTCAGGGGGCAGGAGTGCATGGAAGGAAGGACACAGGGAAGAGGTAACTATGGGGAGGAAGTAGGAGGGCAGCTGTTGCATTGTGGTAAATTGTAGTCAATGTCATGAGACAAAGTATATGTGAAGTGCTGTATGGAAAGTGAATTTGCTCTTTATACTTTCACTCAAATCACAATTTAAAAAAATTACCAAAATCTATTTGTAGTAATTTAGTAAAAATAGGTTTTTATAGTAAAATTTTATTTTAACAATAAATATTAAATGTCTACTGTATGCAATGTTATGATGCTAAGGTTTTATAAGTTTACTAAAACCCTAAGTCATAGCTCTGGCTCTAAGAACTTGAGGTCCTAATAGGATAGTAAAGGAATGTATATAAATAGCTCTAAAGTATATAGGATAAATGCTGTAAAAATACTACTGATAAAATGCTTGTGGAATCAGAGAGAGATGAGGTGACTTCTAGTTAGAGTGTTTCATTAAAGAGATAGCATTTAAGCTATAATGTAAAGGATGGTTAAATTAACAATACGTGACAGGAAGAACATATTGCAGAGTGAGGGAATATAAAAACTAATTCTCAGAGATGGGAAAAGAGAAGTTGTGAAGGTATAACAATAATTAGTTCTGTTTGACTAGGTTATAGAGTGGGAGAATAAGAGTAGGGAGGTATAAAAGGGATAGGAATCATTTAAAAAGACCTGAGTTGTCAGGTAAGGTATTCAGACTAATCTATGGGAGACAGAGATTCTTTTGAGCTGTTGTTTTAATATTTCTGATCGAATTAAATGCCTGCGTTAGGAAGATAAATCTGGCAATGATTTCTGGAATGTATCAGAGATTCTAAAAATTAATCCAAACTTTCATTGATTGGTTTCTGACTCATGGTGACCCCATTGAGTTTCCAAGGCTGTAAATCTTTACAAAAGCATACTGCCTCATCTTTCTTCCACAGAGGGGCTGGAGAATTTGAACCAATGACGTTTTGGTTAGCAGCCAAATGCTTTTATCATTACACTACTAGAGCTCCTTCTATCAGAGACTAGTGAGAGGAAAACCTATCAACAAAAAATTTTGATAGTCTATGGGAGCTCTGGTGGCATAGTGCCTAAGGCACTTGACTGCAAACCAGAAGGCTGGCGGTTCAAACCCACCAGCCATTCCTCAGAAGGAAGATGGGACAACCTACTTCCGTAATAATACTGCCTCGGAAACCCAAGGAGGGGATGCTATGAGTCAGGGCCGACTTGATGGCACATAACAACAACAGCAACATGTATATGAAAGGAATATGAAGTAAGAAAATATGAAGTGGGAATTACAATATTGGAAGCGATTTTAGCAGAATTACACAGACAGAATAAAGAGGAAAGAATGAGAGGTAAATCCAAAGATGATTTCCAATAATTCAAATGAGGAGATGGGTTATGATCACATTTGAAATAGTGAAGTCAAGATGATGAACCAAGTTTTTCTTTCTTTCTTTTTAGTGTGTGGTGTTGTTGTTTTCTCAGAGGGATATGACTATGTGTTTCATATTGCACTTATCTAGTTTGACTTGCATATCACACAGAGCATTGAGGACATGTCAGGGATATAGAATATTGATGAGGCTAAATTCTCAGGAGATGTCTCACTGAGGATCTGAGTATTATTTAACATGAATGAGAGCTCTGAGTTTGTGATTTTATAAGCCTGAATGAGAATGAATGTGATCACTGGAAGCAATGGTGAAGAAAGAGAAAAATAAATATACAAGGAAAGAAATGAAATGCCTGGATTTAAGAAGTGGAAGAACATAGATAAGTCAGATGTAGAGTAAAAGAAAGGGTTAAAAAAAAAGTATAAAGGAGAAATTCATAAAGCTTTTTTTGACCAAAGCTAAATGGTTGTGTTGCTATACCCTGATTTACACCTATGAATTTACACCTATGAGAATTTAGCCTCATCAATATTCTATATCCCTGATATGTCCTCAATCTGGACCAATCTTTATAGGACAGCAGGACATGGGAAGTTTGTAATATCTCATAGCGACCTCCACTGGGTTCCTGAGGTGGTAAATCTTTATGAAAGTAGATTACCCTACCTTCTTTTGTGGAGTGGCTGGTGGGTTTGAACCTCTAACCTTTTGATTAGCAGTCAAATGCCTTATGCAGTGTACCACCAGAGCTCCTAAAATGGCCTCTTAATGTATATAAATATGTGTATCCTATTAAAAAAAAAAAAATCATTATTATGTTCTTACCAAATTCTTGTGTATTCAAATACTCTTTTCAGTTTTCTATATACACAAATATATCATCCATAAGTAAAGGTACATTTGATTCTTCTATCCTATGTATTTATATTTTCTTGACATTGTATTTACTAGAACCTTCTAAACAATGTTGATTAACCATGATGCCTTCTTTTTGCTCTGAAGGAGGTAGTTTTACAAGTCAACATTAAGTACAGAGTCTGAATAGGTTTTTCTATAAAAAGGCTTTACCATATTTTGTAAGTTACATTTCCTGATTTATTTTACTGAGAGGCTCTAAATAAAGGAAGGTTGGGCAATCTATTTCTGTAGTGATACTGCCTCAGAAACTCAAGAAAGGGTAGCTATGAGTCAGGCCCAACTTGACGGCACATAACAACAACAACAACAAAATAAAATTTAGGATTTTAAATAAATTTAGAATTCTCCAAATGCTGCTAACAATGCTTGTTTTTGAAAATATGTGTGTGTGTGTGTGTGTATAGACACACACACATATATATATATGTATATGTGTTTATATGTGTGTGTGTGTGTGTGTGTGTATATATATACAGTATAGTATGATATAATACAGAACCAACCAAAAAACAAACTCAATGCCGTGTAGTTTACAATAAAATGGTAAGATCTAAATTGATGCATTTGGGTATACATATTTTCTCTCTCATCCATGACATAACCCCTGTTTAAGCAGGTGGTGGTTTTCAGCCTACTGCCTCCAGGAAAGGGAGACACAGAAGAATATGAAAATCAATAGAGTCAAATCTATGCTATTGGATTTCAAAAATCTAAGATTTGAAGGACCTGGGGCATAAACAATAGATTTGAAAAAGTAAATGAAAAGGCAGGATACCTCACCTCAATGCTAAATAAAAATTTTCAGGATTACTGGAAGTCATAAAATTGGAGAATAAATACAGAATTGTGTTGCTATACCCTGGGGCAATCTACTTCCATAGTGATAACTGCCTCAGAAACCCAAGGAGGGGTCGCTATGAGTCTGGTCTGACTCAATGGCAAGTAACAACAACAACACACCTATCCCTAGAGCAATCTCTATAGGACACAGGGCATAGGAAATTTGTAATATCTGAGTAGAGTTCTATGATCTTTCCTCAGAAAGCAGCTCATGTCCAGCTTTCCCTTTTGCCCAGGTTGTAGGCATAGCATATGGACAGTTAATTAGTATGGTAGGCAGCCTTAGACTTGGCCTGCAAAGATCCCTACAAAGATCAAACTTAGTGTTTGAATCTGTGTAATTCAATGTCCTTAAGTGTGAGTTAAGGAGCTCTGGTGGCATAGTGCCTAAGGCATTGGACTGCTAACCAGAAGGCTGATGGTTCAAACCCACCAGCCACTCCTCAGAAGGAAGACTGAGCAATCTACTTCCATAGAGATACTACCTTGAAAACCCAAGGAGGGGTCTTTTTGAGTTGGAATCAATTTGACAGCAGTGAGTTTGGTTTTGGTTTTGGTAAGTGTGAGTTGGATCTGGTAATTTTTTCCTAAAAAGTAGAATATGGAAGATATAATAGTATTTTCTTTCTGAGACTAAGTCACCAAAAAGACTTCCATCTTGCCAGTGTTCATCTTTCCAGTTTTCTTACTTTATCCTAACAAGGGTTGACTTTCCCTGACTTGCTACATATTAAAGTCTGTCGGTGCTGTGTTAAGTGTCATACATGGTGAATGTTTCCTTTTGTTCATGCTAAGCTTACACCACACAAAATTGCTAGGTATTTAGAAACAATCAACAAAAAATTTTTTTACTTTTTCCATGTGGTATACATTGTGTAGAAACACACCCATAATAATAATATGTTTGACAGTCCTTGACTTACAGAAATGTTCACTAATTTTCTTCTGCTAAATATTATGTTGTTTCTTACTAAAATTATGCCAGCTAGCAGCACTTAAACATATATCATCAAACTGTTGGAACTATATCCTATGTTGTGTAAAACAGAAAAATCTAGAGTTAAAAATATCAAAACAAAGCAGGAACAAAACTCCTACATAAGGCATGAATATCACTAAAGGATCAAGACATAAATATTTTACTTTATTAAACAAATGATCTTTTATAAAATTAAAA
>NW_006921603.1:1608272-1615951 GCF_000298275.1 Orycteropus afer afer
ATATTCCCAGGTGCAAAATTATTCCAGTCGCCTCTAATATGCATGAAGAAAAACCTCACATTTTGTACTAAAGATTAGTGGTTAATCAAAAGCAAAGGTGTCATTTTGTAGACCTCCTAAAAATCCAATTTATTCTTATTTTCTAGTTAAGCTTCTTACTAATGTAAATAGCACAATAACTTCAGTTAACTAGAGTCACTTTTTCTAATATCAGCCTTCAGAATGACCCTGAAGTACTATTAGATGCTTTTGATTTTTATTCATTGAATTAAAAAAAAGAAAAAAATTGTTCCTTTGTACAATGCATGATCAACCCTCTGTGGGTTACATATTTTATAGCCAGATTATAAATAGTCCAACTATCTTTATTCTGAGGTTGAAAATTTTATACTTATCTTGTTTTATAAATGGATTATTTGCAGATTGCAAGTGTTGTAAATAGGGTTTTAACAAGTTCCATCATAATAAAATGATAATGAAATATAAAATATTTACTACATGTATATCTCCTTCCGTAGTGATACTGCCTTGGGAACCCAAGGAGGGTTGCTATGAGTCAGTTCCGACTCAACAGCAAACAACAACAACATATATAACACTTGCTACTTGCCAGTCATATATTCTAAGCACTTTGTTAATTAATTCTCATAGTAATCTTACAACAAAAGTAACTATAGTATTGCTATTTTACAGATGAGGAAACTGAGATGTAGAATCAAGGTAGCTTATCCAAAAGCAAAAAAAAACCTATGAAATAGAACCAGGAATTAAATTTGGACAATTAATTATCTTTTTATATAATACATATTTGTTCACCTTCCCTTACTCAGTGAAAGTTAATTAGTATATTTCTATGCTCTTAGAAAGCTATTAAATATAATTTGAATCACTATATTAATAATTTTTTTAAAAGAAAATAAATGAGAGAAATTGACTAGCAATTTTCCTTTGCTATCAAGTGTGAAATGCATTATAATTTCAGAGATTTTGAACTATTTTTAAGGTGAGCAAATATAAAGGTGCAAGTCATTTTTTTGTGCCTTACTCCTTACTCCTCAGGGGAAATTGTGAAACTGTGCTCTACTTGCTATTTGAGAAAGAATATCTTTGTCCATATTGAACAGTGAATGTTTCAATGATGGAGAAAGAGGAAGAGTAGAAGGAGAAAAATTAAGAAAAGGAAATTTCACATTACACTTTAGCAAGACCTTCACATTATGCTAATAAATTATTATAATAGGGCTGGCATCATGATAAAGAAATCAGACCGTAGTACTCATATAGAAAATAAACATTGATGACAAGAATATCATTCTGGGCTGTGTTGGTGACAAACTGAAAAGTGTAATAAAAACAAACCCCTTGGATATACTCTTAACATGGCTAAGCAAAATATTAACGTTCTACAATTTCTTTTGTTGCCTGTAAATTCTTCTTTCCTAAAGAGAATTAAGTCAATATTTTCCTCTGAATTCTGGAAGCTCTCTACAGTAAGTATCACTCCAGAGAACATAGATTTTGCTGAAGGCTCCTAACTTCTGAGGCTCATTGTTTGGATAATTAATATTCAGAGAATGTTCAGGGGGTATGTTTTCATTTTTTCTATCCAACATCTATTTTCTGCTTCCATTAAGAACAACGCCAATACCAACACACTCTCCTAACACACACACACACACACACAAACACCCCTCTAGAGAAACTGCTTCCACCCATTATATTCCATAGATTCTGGTAGATCTTCTACTCACAGTATCATATCCATTGGCCATAGTGAATGGTCCCAAGGATTGGGCTATGATACAAACCAGGCCCATCAGAGCCATGCTTTCAAGTTTATGTATCAGAATTCTTAGGAAAAAGAAGTTTCTCTTCTTTCTTCTCTGAGATTGCTTAGCGGTAGTAATGCACATTTTGGAGTTTATTCATGTTCTCCCCTCCACTCACTTCACATAGAGTTATCAAAACCAAACCAAATTCATTGTCATCGAATCAATTCTAACTCATAGCGACACTGTAGGACAGAGTAGAAGTGGCCCATAGGGTTTCCAAGGCTGTAAATCTTTATGGAAGCAGACTACCTCATGTTTCTCCTGTGAATCAGCTGGTGGGTTTTGAACCCCTGACCTTTCGGATATTGTTGTTGTTAGGTGCCGTCAAGCCACCTCTGATTCATAGCGACCCTAATCACAACAGAACGAAACACTGCCCAGTCTTGTGTCAGCGTCACGATCCTTGCTATACCTGAGCCTATCATTGAAGCCACTGTGTCTATTCATCTTGTTGAGGGCCTTCCCCTTCTTCGTCGACCCTCCACTTTACCAAGCATGATATCCTTCCCCAGGGAATGGTTCCTTCTAACAACATGACCAAAGTAGGTGAGCCAAAGTCTGGCCGTTCTCACTTCCAAGGAACATTCAAGCTGCACTTCTTCCAGAACAGATTTGTTCATCCTTTCAGCAGACCATGGTACTCTTAGCATTCTTCTCCAGCACTGTAACTCAAAAGTATCAACTCTTCTTCGGTCTTCCTTATTCATTGTCCAGCTCTTATATGCATAGTAGGTAATTGAAAATATCATGGCTTGGGCTAGGCACACCTTAGTTTTCAAGGAGACCTTTTGTTAGGAGTATAATAATTTAACCACTGCACTTCCAGTGCTCTTTCATGTAGAGTTAAGGGATCTATATCTAGAATTATGGAGAGAGAAAGAGAACATTTCTTGGTTCCCTTAATTCCATGATAGTGACAGACTGCTCTATCCTGGTCATTCTGAGTTCCATGAATCTGTAAATTTCCTTTTTGTCTTAAATGGGTTTCTGTCCTTTTAAATTAAAAGGAGAGAAAAGCAGGACGAGGATATTTCAATTCCAGGTACAAGTTTTGTAACTTTCCTGGAAATTAGTGGTATTTTAATGATTTTTCACAATAGTTGCCTGGCTAACATACAAACAGCCATAATACTAATTACAATTGGGGCATATAATCTATTTATGTTTACAACTTCAGCAAAAACAATCCTAATGGATCAACTCTCATCGTAACCAAAAAGAAGGGTTAACTACCATTTTTCTTTACTTGCACATTCTTCTGTATGTCATCCCACAAACCAATACTCTGTGAATTTGAAGGAGTCTCTGGCAGCTTCTTTCAATTTGCAAACAATTGGAATGAAACTGGAATGAATGTTTACTGGTACGTCTTGACCTCTGCATCTTTCTTCAGGGGTACTTGTTTGTTTGTTTGCTTTTCTAAAACTCAAAGTAGTAAGATATAAAGTTGAATGGGCTCAAGAGATTTTGAAGCCATTCTAAAGGGACTGTTTTTGAATTAAGTGTCTAGACCAGAGTCTCTGAGAATTTTTAATGTCTGCATTCTTCCTGTCCACCATAGATCTTCTCAATCTTTAAGGACAATACCCAGGCACGTGTCTTTTTTGTAAAATTTCCTTTGTCATTCTGAAGTGACTTTCTTTGCACATATACCTCAGCAAGCAATCTATTGTCTGACACTAGAGACCTCTTGCAATTAATAATAGATTAAATAATCTGGCATTAGCATAATGGATACACTCAATACATTTGTGCATCATCAATTATCAAGTTGATTCAAGTTCATTATTAATTCCTGTAGCAGAAAGGAAAACAGCTGAATTCCTGGTACTGTAAATTGCTTCTTTAAAATGAAAATACTTACCCTAGGATAATGCATCTTCCTTTCAATCACTTGTATTGTTAAAAAAATTCGATAGACTCCAAGAACAGATAGATAGTTTAATAGACTTGTGTAATTTAACTACCATGGGTGATGCATTGGGTGTGGTACAAGGTAAGACAGGATGAGTATCAGTCCCAATCCTTACCAAAAATGCAATGTTGAATTTGCCCATCATTACTAGTAACCCACATAACCAGGTGTAGTCTTGTCTATATATGTCCCATAAGATAAAATGCAAAAGGAGTATTTTTTACAGTCCCTATGCTTAGATCCAGAAAGTAATGACTGAATCATGTCAGAGAAGAATGTCAGGTATGTCTAAAATTTGAGTGGCACACAATAGACATGTAGAACAATGGAACTGCAAAGATACAGCCATAAATCTGAGGAAGCATGCAATATTTAATTACCTTCTAAAATAGCACTGCCTATGATATAGGTTAATTTGTTTCATTTGAGGAAAAATAATACTCTTTTTGTTACACAAATGCCATCTTATTTAATAAAAGTGTATTTCTCAACTTGAGCAAGGAAGGAGAATAGTGCATATCTGGTGATCTGTCGAATAATGGCCATTTCTACTTCACCATCCTTATTTTACTTTAGGGAAACACCAATTTTCCACTCTCTATCTGTCTCTTTAGGGTAGAAATAATTTCACCTTAAAGTTCCATAGATGAGCACATGATGCTCAGCCTACGAAATTAGAGTAAACTCTACTCCTGACCACAATGATTGGTTCAGAAATGAGCATGTGCCCCAAATAAATTCAACAAGAATCAGCCCAAAATCTTTGCTAATCTTATTAGAAAAGAAGGACTCCTTGGATAGTGCAAATGATTAAGCATTCCAGTATTACCTAAAGGTTGGTGGTTGAATTCCTCTCATAGATGCCTTAGAAGAATGGCCCCGCATCTACGTCCAATAGGGTGTCCATGAATCAAAATCAACTTGACAGAAAATGGTCTTTTATTATTATTATTATTATTATTGGAAAAGAGAGGTGCATTGGTATAATATAATTCTCTGGCTATCTATCACTTGTTTCTCATCATAATGAATGAGATTACTTAAAAATGAAGGCCATGCAGAGAGAAGAACAGACAAGTAATGGAGAGAGAGAAGACAGAGAATCAATGAAAGCATTGGAGACTCGGACTTCAGTGGTGCTTATCAGATCACTTCCTTTGAACTTCTCAGTGCTTACATTCTTGTGTCATTTTGACTTAAGTTGAAACATGTTTTTGTGCCTTGCAACAATAAGAATCATCCCATCAAACAGTTGGACTAAATGCTTTGAGATTAAGATATAAATATCATGAAGCTTGTTTGGGGATCACTGAGGAGTGACTGGGCATGTTTCAGTCTCTACCTCCTTGGCTTGAGGGAGCATATGAAATATTCATAAATCCTTAAAGAAGGATATATATATATATACATGAGCTCTGGTAGCGTAGTGCCTAAGGCACTTGACTGCTAACCAGAAGGCTGGCAGTTCAAACTCACCAGCCACTCCTTGGAAGGAAGATGGGGCAATCTACTGCCTTGGAAACTCAAGAAGGGGTCGCTGTGAGTCAGGTCTGACTTGAAGGCACATAACAACAAATACACACACACACACACACACATATACACTCCACCCCTCCCTACCACACAAACATACACTCACTGATGTACCTGAATTCTCTTTATAGAAAGAAAAACACTCCACCCCATCACAGAAGCTTCAGATAAAATACCTTAGGAATGGAGGAAGAGGGTTTGGCTTGACTTAAGCTCTGTTTACTAGAGACACCAAGGAAGAATGGCTTTATCATTAAAACTGAGACAACTGTGAAAGTCAAAGAGCACACTAATAATGATTCCAGAAGGCTAGAAGTAAATCAGGACTGTTCTGGGAAAATCAAGTCATATTTATTCAACACAAAAGAAATGAAATTAAAGAGAGGATAGACCACTGGTTTTTCAGTCTATGAGTCTCAAATTCATATCTTACCACTGACTCTACACAATTTTTAGCAAATCACTTTAGCACCCAGAATTCAATTTTATGATTTAAAAATTCGTTTGTTTTTTTTTTTTTTTTTCTGAAATAGTTATTTGGAAACTAACTTTACAATGAATATGCATACAGTTGTAAATATGCTTAAATTTTTTTTGAAATCCAATTTTCATAAAAGAAAAGAAAAAAGAGAAAGATCCTATAGAGCATAAGTGAGACAGAAAACAAGATCAAAAGGACGAAAAGTGGCCCAAAAAGACTGTGTACATTAAATTGGTAATATTATTTATTGCCTGGTAGAAATGGGGGAGGGTGCAAGCTGAGGACATTTTAAAGGCAGAGGGTACCACTGGAGGTAACACGATGCTTTAGCACATATTGGCACAGTTTCTATGAGTCTTTGTAATAAGAGCAATTTTGTAGACATTTCCATCAAGAGAATTGATCATTGTGGAGCTGGCAGTCTCCCAGCTTATTATACAGAGTAAACTCTGGCCCTATTCTGATCTATTTAAATATTATGTCACCTTCTAAAAATGCTTGCTCGTAAACCTTCCAATTTCCTGCTTTACTCATTGGAAACAGCCTAGTGCAAACAGGGGTTCAGGGATTGTAGACAATAAATAGTCCCTGATCAATGACCATTGAACCATGTGATCTTGAGCAAAACACCTTATTTCTGAAATTTGCCTCCTAAAAATGGGAGACCAAGGTGGTGTAGGAGATTTTCTAAGAGTAATTATTCGTAAGTCAAATATGAATTCAAGGTATGGCTTCACCATATACCTAAGACAGATTTTCTGCCTTCCTAATTTTTTTTTTTTCCTTCTACTAACTTACTACTAACCAGAAGGCTTGTGGTTCAAACCCACCATCCACTCCTTGGAAGGAAGGCTGGGCAATCTATTTCCATAGTAATACCGCCTCAGAAACCCAAGGAGGGGTCACTATGAGTTGGGTCAGACTTGACAGCACATAACAATAACAACAACGTGTAATATGAGAAAACCATTAGAACTCATAAAATATTTGGAGGATTAAATGAGATGCTGTATATAAAGCACTTACTACAGTGCTTGGAATATGCAAGTCCTCAGTAACTATTTTTTTGTTTGGTTATTTTTCTTATTCCCAGCCTAAACATTGCAATATTAAAACTTGCTGTAAAAATGTTACAGATAAAACAAAGGCTCTATCATTTAGGGCACATTGTATTTTCCAAAGATTTCTGCACCAGTATACATCCCATCCTAAATGCTCCTAAAATACAACATTGGTACTCCTTCATTGAGTGCCGCAGTCTATGATTTCCCTCCTCTGGTGAACCAGGAGAGTAGAGCAGAAGTGAAGCTAGACAACTTCCAAGGCTAGGTCTGAAAATTCCGTGTACTTTCCACTTGTTCTCTGTCTCATGACAAGCTTTTCTGTCTCCCTGATACACTATGTACGGCGTCTGGAACCTGAAGCTTCCGTGTTGCAGGTAATACATAAAGAAGCCCCATAAAGACAGACATCCCATCATCAACTCTCAGTCATGGTGTGAACGAGCTTTCAAATGACTTCAGCTTCTGCTTTCAAGTAATCTCCGTTGACAGTCTGTGGAACAGAGATAAGCTGACCTACCAAGCACTTCCCTAATTGCAGTTTCATGAGCTAATTAAATAGTGTTTTAAATCACTAATATTTGGGTGGCTTGTACATGGACTTAGTAACTGGAACATTTAGTTTTAAAAAGTATTCTTTTTAACTCATAGTTAAAACTCATAGTTCCAACTCATTGTGAATCTATATGACAAAGTAGAACTGCCCCATAGGTTTCCAAGGCTACAAATCTTTACAGAAAGAGACGGCCACATATTTCTCCTGCTATTGAGCTCTGGTAGCATAGTGGCTAAGGCACTTGACTGCTAACCAGAAGGCTGGCGGTTCAAACCCACCAGCCACTCCTCGGAAGGAAGGT
>NW_006921603.1:1616376-1626929 GCF_000298275.1 Orycteropus afer afer
CTTCCTTCCAAGGACTGACTGGTGGGTTTGAACCACTTGTGCATAATAGGACACCTAATCTGAATTTCATGCAGACCTTGGAAAATGGTACTATTTTGTTAATGGTAGAATAGCCAAAATAATCAAGATAGTGGAGGACCCATCATCTAAATTGAGTCCATGAAGTGTTAAGGATCTAAGCAAAAAGAAAAACTGTTGAAAATGTTCCATTTCAAGCTTATAGAGTTGTAATGATGTAAATTATATTCTGTAAATGATGTGGTCTTGTTAGGACTTTAAAAAGTAGGAGAGTTGGCACTTAAACTTACTGTAAACCACTTGTCATTAGAAGGTACGTAACTTAGAAATTAGAGGCCACACGCCCAGCCCTAATGTTGAGACAAGTTAGAAGTCAAATTTAAACAGTCATTTAACTTTACTAAGTTTCAGAATTTACACATCTCACAAATGCATTTTATTAGAATTTTTTCCTAGGTTAAAAGGACAGATTGTAGTGGGGATTAGAACCTCTGATATTTGTGCACATACTGTATGGTGGGGAAAAACCACCTCCCTCTCCCCCTAAAAAATAACTGCCATCTAGTTGATTCCCACTCATAGTGACCTCCATTGGATTTCCAAGGTGGTAAATCTTTATGGAAGTAGATTGCCCCATCTTCTTTCCACAGACGGAGTGGCTGGTGGGTTTGAAACACCAATTTTTCTGGTTAGTAGTCAATTGCCTTAGACACTGCACCACCAGAGCTCCTTATGGTGGGGAAGGAAGTCTATATATTCTCAGAAGGTCTTGATTAAATTTAAGAACCTCTTGATTAAATTATTTCCACAATCTCTTTTGGAATGAGCATTGGATACAAATACTAGGGGTAACCTGATTTTTTGCTAAATTGTGCAAATAAGTGCATTGATACAGTGAATCATAAAGAATCATAAAGAAAAAGCAGAGATGTAAGAGTTTATTAGTAGCCCACTCTAAATTAAGTAAAAAAAATCCAACTCAGGATGTTAATCTATGAAATGTTTAAGTCTGTACAGTTTTATTATCTGATGTAAAAAGACAATGAATACTTCCATCACAATCAGAATACCTTAACATAAGCACATATTGTTGCTATTGTTATATGCACATGGTTGGCACTTCATTGTGATCTCACTAGAAGATTAATGGAAAATTTCATCAGGAAGTATGCCTATACTTATAAAGGAATTTCATTAAATTCATGGTTCCTAGGATTATGACAGTGCCTGAGGCACCATCCTCATTCTAAGCATCTATCCTTGTATGACTATTGGGATACATAATCTCTTTTGAGTCTTCTTGACTATTCGGATGAAGCTCTAATTTCAAGGATGTCTCCAAGCCTTTACCCACTGACCAGTTCTGAAAAAAAAAAAATCATGTAAGATCATTTCTGAGCCACCAGCTGATATAAAAATGTAAATTTGCCAATTTTCTTATTTGAATAAAATTTGATATTGCAGTATTTTAACTTTTTTTTAAAAAGTGTTCTGGGTTGCTTTCACATTTTCAAAATGCACTTTAATTTCTTCATATGCCCTGTAGGATCTATCAATTACAGAATCACAGGCTGTGTGAGGATGATGACAAGAAGTTACCCTTTCAGCTTAAACTATTCAAATAATGATGACCACCAAGAGTACATTTTTTTTTTTCTCACAGCAAGTAATATGAAATTTATATTCTGCCAGTTAGAAAAGATTTTCTTCTTGTTCAACATTTTATTTCAGAATTTCCTTCAGGTATTTTTGTGAATTTTTATTCTTATACATTTTCAATATTACTGAGGTACATTTGAAATACATGTGTTAATGAAGCCTAACTGATTGTTATTTTAGTATGTCTGATTTCTCACAAGAAAAGTCCAGTTTCATTTCCCTTGGCATTTTGTACATTTATGCTTATACACATTTTTCCTTGATCGCAGTATGTGAACTGTACATCTCAGTAAAGGTTCAAAACGTCCATGGTCACACTTTAGAGACCATCCTCCCCCTGAATGCTTTGTTTCTGGGACATCCTTATTCATCAGTTATCCTCAGTGCTCATACCGTGCCAAGAGCAATTACGATGAAACATGTTCTACAGCCAATGACCTTGGTGCAGAAACCCCTTGACAATGAATCTTTACATTAGTGACAATGAGAAGGTGACTTATCCCATTTCAAAGGTAAAAGGGTCTTTAGAACAGGCCACATTTTCTCCCAGATCTACTGATTAAGAATACTGAAAGATAAAGTTTAGTAGGAGATAATAAAGCATGAAATATGCAGCTTTACCAAGGAAGGCAATAATGTGCCGGTCCACTTCTTTAAAACTTTGTACTTCAGATAATATTATTACCACTCCCAAACAAGGAAGGTAGCTCCTCACTCTTCAATTTCTTACTTCATTAATATGACATATTAACCTTCCAGGACTGGCCTGAGTACATCCACAGAGCTATATTTTCTTTGACTCCCTATATTTAGTCACTCTTTCTTAGGTCGAGTTCCCCAGAAACAGACTCTGAAATGGACATTTCAGATAATAGATATTTGCAAGAGTTTATTGGGCTTGCCTCGTAGGGCCAAAAAAACGGTAAAGGGATGAGGAGGTAGGATTGAGCAGAAAAAGTTTAATTACTGTGTTGTAGTTGCAGCAAAGGCATTGGCTTTCTCAGGGGATTTCTGAGTGGGATGGACCTTCAGAGATGTCCTGGATTAAAGCAAGGAGGCTGGGATTTTGTGTGCGCCCACATTGTCAGATCATTGAATGGGAATTTTTGTGGCAGTGGGGATAACCTTGAGCAAGTAACTGCCTTCCCCTGAGGTCTAAGCTGTGAGCCAGTAGCAGCTAACACTCCTGGTAAATGCCCCAGGTAAAAAGAGGATCTGAGTGACACAGCAAAGCACCCACTATAAGCCACCCCTTACACAGTTTCAACTGTTGTCCTTTATACAGTTAAATTGACTCAAAGTGCAAGCTATTTCACTGAAATTATGGTTGGTATTTTATCCTGGGGAAACTGACTGGTGGAAATTTAGTGGGACAAAATAAAACCCCAGTAGCTGCAACTACTTCCTCTTCTACTGTACCTCCCTCTTCTATTACCTAGTCTAGCTTCTTCTCATTCTAGGTTTGCATCTCTACTGACATAGTTGGTTTATGCCATCATTTTTAAGAAGTCTGAGTCCCTGATCACCACGTTCTTTACATTTACCATTGCAATTAGCAAAGGGTGCACCAAGAGTTGACCCACTGGATCACTGGCTGCCAAATATGCTCTTTCCTGCCACAAATCTACATTAGCAGCCTATATCCTCCAAATATTCTTTATGGTTTCTTGGTAAAAAGTCCAAAATGACTTGTTGGCAGCAGTAGATTTCAGTGTTTTGACACATTTACTGTGCCTCTGAAGTAATAGTATTTCCTGGGGAAGGAAGACTTTCAGATCTAAAGTCATGAGTTAAGGAAGCACAGTTCTTCTACATGCATCACTGGGAGTGATAGTAGGTATTCCACTCCTACTTCCAATGCTTGGTTGTTGTGGATGTTGTTGTTGTTGTTAGGTGCTGTCAAGTCGGCTCCAACTCATAGCAACACTATGTACAGCAGAGAGAAACACTGCCTGATCCTGTGCCAGCCCCACAATCCTTCTTCTACCTGAGCCTGTCCTTGTAGACCCTGCGTCAATCCATCTCACTAAGGACCTTCCCCTTTTTCACTGACCCTCTGCTTTATCACTTTACAAAGCTTGACATCCTTCTTCAGGGAACGGTCCCTTCTGACAAAATGACCAAAGTAGGTGAGACAAAGTCTGGCCATTCTCACTTCTAAGGAAAATTCTGGCTGGACTTCATTCAGGACAGATTTGTTCATTCTTCTGGCAGTCCATGGTACTTTCAGTATTCTTTGCCAACACCACAACAAAAAAGCATCAACTCTTTTTCGGTCTTCCTCATTCATTGGGTACCTTTCACATGCTTCTGAGACAAATGAAAATACCATGGATTGGATTAGATACACCTTGGTCTTCAAAGAAACATCTTTGCTTTTCAGCAGAAAAAGAGGTCTTTTGCAGTAGATTTGCCCAGTACAATATTTCGTCTGATTTCTTGACTGCTCTTTCCATTGGTGTTGATTGTGGAACCAAGTAATATAAAATCTTCGACAACTTCAAACTTTTCTCCATTTATCATGATGCTGCTTATTGGTCCAGTTATGAAGATTTTCATTTTCTTTATGTTGAGGTGTAATCCATACTGCAGACTATAGTCTTCAATCTTCATCAGTATGTGCTTCAAGTCATCTTCACTTTCAGCAAGCAAAGTTGTGTCATCTGCATATCACAAGTTGTTAATGAGTCTTCCTCCAATCCTGATGTCACATTCTTCTTCATGTAGTCCATCACCTCAGATTATTTGCTCAGCATACAGATTGAATAAATATGGTGAAAGGATACAAGGCTGACACACAGCCTTCATGATTTTAAACCATACAGAATCCTCTTGTTCTGTTTGAATGGTAGACTCCAGGTCTACATGCAGGTTCCTCATGAGCACAATTAAGTGCTCTGGAGTTCCCATTCTTCTCAATGTTATTCATAATTTGTTATGATCCATACTGTTGAATGCTTTTGCATAGTCAATAAAACACAAGTAAACATCTTCCTGGTATTCTTTGCTTTCAGCCAACATCCAGCTGACATCAGCAATGATATTCCTCATTCCACATCCTCTTCTGAATCCAGCTTGCATTTCTGGAAGTTCCCTGTTAATATAATTCTGCAACCATTCTTGAATTGTCTTCAGCAAAATTTTACATGTATGTTATATTAATGATATTGGTCAATAATTTCCACATTCTATGGGATCAGCTTTCTTTGGAATGGGTACAAATATGGAACTCTTCCAGTCAGTTAGCCTGGTAACTGTCTTCCAAATCTCTTGGCATAGACAAGTAAGTACCTCCAGAGTGGCATCTATTTGTTGGGTATTCTGCAAATTCCTGTAGCCTTGTTTTTTGCCAATTCTTTCAGTGCAGCTTGGACTTCTTCCTTCAATACCATTGATTCTTGATCATATGCCACCTCCTGAAATGGATGAACATCAATGAATTCTTTTTTGTACAATGACTCTGTGTATTGGTTCCATCTTCTGATGTTTCCTCCATCATTCAATATTTTGCACATGGAATCTTTCAATATTGCAACTCAAGGCTTGAATTTTTTCTTCAGTTGTTTCACTTTGAGAAATGATAACATGTTCTTCACTTTTGGTTTTCTAACTCTAAGTCCTTGCATACTTCATTATAATAATTGACTTTGTCTTCTCAAGCTGCTCTTGAAAATCATCTGTTCAGCTCTTTTATCTTGTCATTTCTTCCATTTGCTTTAGCAAACCTTCATTAAAGAACAAGTTTCAGGGTCTGACATCCATTTTGGTCTTTTCTTCTTTTCCTGTCTTTTCAGTGACCTTTTGCTTCTTCATGGATGATGTTCTTGATATCATCCCATAACTTGTCTGGTCTTTGGTCATTGGTGTTCAGTGCATCAAATCTATTCTTCATATGGTCTCTAAATTCAGGTGGGATATAATCAAGGTCATATTTTGGTTCTCATCCAAACCCAAACTAAACTCACTACCATTGAGACAGATCCAACTCATAGAGAACCCTCCTTGGGTTTCCAAGGTGATATCACTATGGAAGTAGATTGCTCAATCTTCCTTCCGAGGAGTGGCTGGTAGGTTTGAATCTCCAGTCTTCTGGTTAACAGTCAAATGCCTTAGGCACTATTTAAATTGTCTTCAGCTTCAGCTTGAACTTGCATGTGAGCAATTGATGATCTTTTCCACAGTCAGCTCCTGGCTTAATTTTGGCTGAAGATATGAGCTTCTCCATTGCTTTTTTCCATAAATTTTGTAGATCTGATTCCTGTGTATTCCATCTAATGAGGTCCATGTGTATAGCTTCCATTTATGTTGTTGAAGAGTGGATTTACAATGAATAAGTTTTGGGTCTTGCAAAATTCTATCATGCGATGTCTGGAGTCATTTCCATCCAAGGCTATATTTTCCAACTACTGGTCATTTCTTCTTTGTTTCCAACTTTTGCATTCCAGTCATTAGTGATAATTAACACATCTTGATTGCATGTTTGGTCAATTTCAGACTGCAAAAGTGTGTAAAAATCTTCAATTTCCTTGTCTTTGCCTTTAGTGGTTGGTACACAAATTTGAATAGTAGTAATATTAACTGGTCTTCCTTCTAGGTTTATGGATATTATCCTATTACTGACAGCACTGTACTCCAAAATAGATCTTGAAACATTATTTTGTGACGATGATGCCATGCAATTCCTCTTCAATTTTTCATGCCTGGTATAGTACATCATATGCTTGTCTGATTCAAAACAGCCCAAACCAGTCCATTTCAGCTCAATAATGCCCAGGATACCAATCTTTATGTGTTCCATTTTATTTTTGACAACTTTCAATTTTCCTAGATTCATACTTTGTACATTTCACATTCCTATTATTAATGGATGTTTGCAGCTGTTTCTTCCAATTTTGAGTGATGCCCATCAGTAAATGGAGGTCCCAAAACTTTACTCCATCAATGTCATTAAGGTCTACTCTGAGAAGGAAGCTCTTCCTCAGTTGTATTTTTAGTGCTTTCTGATTTGAGGGGCTCATCTTCTGGCACGGTATCAGACAACATTTCAGCACTTTTCAGAAAGGTTTCCAATAATATATCAGACAGTGTTTTACCACTGTTCATAAGTTTTACACTGGCCAATTCTTTGAGAAATGGATGGTTTCTTCCTTCTTCTGAGTCTGTTTTAGTCTGGAAGCTCTGCTGAAACCTGTCTACCACGTGTGACTCTGCTAGTATTTGAAATACTGTTGGCATAACCTGCACCCTTATAGCAAAATGAAAGATGCCTCAGTATGACAAACTGACAGAGGAGTTGTGGATTTCCTTCATATGTTTCCTATATTCTATATATATTAGAAATACTAAGATAAAAAACAAAATAAAAACTGTTAAACTTCTCTCTACAAATTTTCTTCAGTTGGATCTATAATTTCCATCTACTATCTATCATTTTCTATGTACCAAGTTAATTGCTGGCAATTATTTTTACAATTGTTCCACCCCTACATATATACATGTCACCCTTTCTCCACCTTCATACAGCAGTCTCCACACTGCTCTTCATTACTCCAATAACATTTTTTCTCATTCTCCATCTAACTTCCACCCACTGCCCTGTCCCAGAGCTAATGTCACATATTTCAGTATAAACTTATATCTGATCTATTGCCATATAACAAACCACTCCAAAATTTAATTATTTTAAGTCAACAAAGCTATATCATTTCTCATGATTCTGTGGGTGGCCTGGATACTTCCTTTGCTGCTTTTATGTGAGTCTACTCATGCAGTTACTTTTAGCTGACAGGAAGTTGAGGAAGATGGGGATCTAGGCCTCTCTGTCTCCACATGATCTTTTAGCCTGAGCTTCTTCACAACATGTCTCAGGACATTGTTCTGCTTTCTGAAAAGCTCTGAAACATTGTCTGACATTGTTCCCAGAAGGCAACATCAGAAGCTGCAAACCAAAACCAAACCAAACGCATTGCCTTAGAGTGGGATCCAACTCATCACAACCCCTCCTTGGGTTTCCGAGGCAGTATCATTGTGGAAGTAGATTGCTCAACCTGCCTTCTGAGGAGTGGCAAGGCCTCCCGAAATGTATACTCTGCAAGACTCAGATCCCCCTACTGAAAGCTGGGTCTTCCATCACAGCTCCTAGACTACCAAGGTTTTGAACGAGAGATGGGGAAGGTACAGTGGAAAAATGAAAGCTTTCCTACATATAATAGTCGCTTCTTTCTTGATTAAATATTCATTTAATCGCTGCAAATCCTGACTGCTTTTTAAAGCTCTAACAGGATTGAATCTACCAATTTCTGGTTTTCCTTTGTTATTCTGTAGGGGGATGGGAGCATGGTACTGCTAATATTACCATCTTCCAGGAAGTTCAATATATAACGTTTTAAGCCATTAATTTACTGGTAACTTTTTATGCAGCAATAAAAAAAACTAGGGCACCTAACATTAGGACATTTAAAAGTATGCAATTTAATCTGGTAACATAGTGGATAAGACACTTAACTGCTAACTGGAGGATCAGTGGTTCAAAACCACCAGCTGCTCTGCAGAAGGAAGACATGAAATCTACTTCTGGAAAGATTTACAGCCTCAGAAACCCAATGGGGGTCACTATGAGTCAGAAACAGCTCAATGGCAGTGAGGTTTTTTTTTTTTTTTTTTTTTAATTTCATAGTAATAGCCAGTATGATTTCAATATAAACATCATTTTAAGGTAGTGATAGAGGCGTACAACTCAACAGATTGGATTTCATCTAATTCAACCCCCCCCCCATTTTTACCCATGCCAAATAATTGATGCTAAGAAAATTTAAGTGAACTATCTGTGGACAATTTATTGTTAAAATTAGGATTAGAACACATATACATTAATGATTATTTCAGCTCTACCTTTAACATCATGCTCCCTCTCTATGTGAGAGTACATTGGAATTACTTAAAATGATAAAGCCATGAATAATTTTTATTATTTTTTGCTTAAAAGCAAAGTGTTCATTACTGTCATATATATAGAAGAATCAACTTGTTTGTGTGCCGAATAAGTATAAGGCACTGAATTAATTTCTATAAAATAAGTAAAGATATGCAGACCATGAGCTCTTACCTCAGAAAAGTTAGAAGTTAACTACTGTTGGATAATAATTCTGCTTTGCTGTAGTCTATATTTAAAGGTGGTTTGGTGGCCCAGTGAATAAGACATTTGGCTGTTAACAAGGTCATCAGTACAAATCTAGCAGCTGCTCCTCGGAAGAAAAATAAGACAATCTAATTTCGTAAAGATTTGTAGCCTTGGAAACTCAATGGGATTACTATAATTTAGAATAGACTTAATGGCAGTGGGTGGTGGTGGTGGTGCAGTTTTTTATATTTTTCTACCCACTATTAAAGGGACATTGAAAGATGATTTGTATATTCTTTGTAATAAAGGAATGAATTATGAACACTAGGTCATGTTCATTATATTTGCTTGTGATAAATGTCTTGTCATTTATCATTGGATCTTGGGCTAAACTCCTCCACCTGCCATAAAAAAAAAAAAAAAAAATTGCAAAAAAATAGTTTCGTTCTTTAAACGAAGAAAGACCTGGCAAAAAAAACAAAACAAACAAACAAACAAAAAAACATTCTTCTGTTTTCCAACTTTCTCTCTGTCTTTTTTGTTATTTTCTTGTCCTCATACATTTCTAAGGAGTTCTTTTAGGGCAGTGGTTAAAGCATCCAGCTCCTAACCCAAAAGTCGATAGTTCAAACACACCATTCACTCCATGGGAAAAAGATGAGTCAGTCTGCTTACCTGAAGATTTACAGTCTTGGAAACCTTGTGGGGCAGTTCTTTCTGTGCTATAGAGTAGTTATGAGTCAGAATCAACTCGATGGCCATAGGTTTGGTTATTCTCATGATGTATATAGTTCCCTAGGTTGGACCATCTACTTCCATAGTGATGCTCCCTGGGAAACCCAAGGAGAGGTCACTGTGACTTGGATCCAACTCCACAGCAGTGAGTGAGTGAGTGATATAGTTCCCTACTTAATTTGTTTTCTTGTAGAAATAATAAGTAAATTGATCACTGTAAATATCATTAAATTATTGTCATATTGTCCTGTGATTTTGGAAATGTGGTTTATATATATTACATAGTAATATTTATATTAGGGCCCTCATGCAATATTTCATTTACATGCATATTTTCTCAAATAATTTTCCTGCCTGTCTTTCAGTTGTTTGATGTGGTTAACAACTCCTTTTCTAAGTTTCTAAGAAACTTTAGTTCATGTCTCTAAAAAGTCCCAAAGAAATAAATGATTGTCTTCGAAAAGCAAGGGGCACAAAAAAGAGAAAAGAATTGTCAAAATCACATAAAAGAGCATGGTAAAAGTGAGAAAAATAGTTGAAATACCTGTTCCATTTATAATTAGCTCAGTACAGTTAAGGAGATGCCTCTACACAACCTCTTTCATTTTAGTTTGAAATAAGAGTATGTAAAAATGAGAACATAATTCTAAACCATTTCAGTTTAAGTTACAGATATTTAATGCTTACCTACTAGAACATATCATACTATACATAATGAAGTAAATAGACCCCTGTTGGAGAAATGAAGGCTTATGTAACATTGCCACTATTTTAAAGTCACTTTGTGATTAATTCAAGCTGACTTAAAAATATCAGGTATCCAAATTATTCCCTTCCAAATCGTATTTTCTAATACTGTTCATTGCTAAGTTGATTCTGACTCATAGCAACCCCATGTGCTACTGAGTAGAACTGCTCCAAAGGGTTTTCTTGCCTATAATCAAAACAGAAACAGATCACTAGCCCATTTCTTCTGTGGTACTTCTGAGTGAGTTTGAAGAATTTGAACCACCAATCTTTA
>NW_006921603.1:1627029-1641163 GCF_000298275.1 Orycteropus afer afer
GCTCTACTGGATCACAGATGTTGTTGTTGTTGTTGTTGTTATGTGCCGTCAAGTCGGACCCGACTCACATATACATATATATATATATATATATAGTACAATTAAATTCTAAACAACTTGTAATTGAGGAGCTTATAACAATAATTAATTGCAATAAAATGAGATGTGCATTATACAATGATACCAGTCTTGTGGCATAGTGCCTAAGGCATTTGACTGCTAACCAGAAGGCTGGTGGTTCAAACCCACCAGCCACTCCTCAGAAGAAAGGTTGGGCGATTTACTTCTGTAGCGATACTGCCTCAGAAAACCAAGGAGAGGTCTCTATGTGTTGGATCTGACTTGACAACAGTGAATTTGGTACCAGTATGTACAGAACTTGAAGCAGAATACAACGTTCAATATTAACAATGGCTAATGTGATAATGGGAGCCAGAAAAAACTTCAGAGACTAGATGAAAGAAAAAGGTAAAAGTGCTAGCTATGAAGAAAGAATCTCAATATCAGTTTTATGTTCTGTGGTCATGAGAAAGGGAACACTGGGTTGTTCTTTATCAATGGCAGATTTTCCTCCTTTGCAGTAAGGAATTGAGCAATACACCTCAATTATGCCATTAAGTACAATAGAACTGTCATTCAATATTTCATTGTTAGAAGGCTGTTAAAATGGAAACACAATAAACTGAGTGGACCCTGCTCTAGTATTTTGAATGAAATCACTCTCAAGATGAAATGTAATGTGAAAATTAACAAACAAGATTAGGTACTTTCCTAATATCAGAGTTTTATGTAACATATATATGGACAATTGTATCTTTTATTTAAAAAAAAAAAAAAAAACCTTTAGCAACATCAGATTGATAATGGAAAACATTTTTCATATTTTAATAACTGGATTTGATGTTTTTGTTATCTATATAATTATATCTATAAAATTAAAACTACAAATGGAATAGTGTAAGAGTATATTTAAGTTTGAATCATGAGTTTCCAGGGATACAGGACCAACCCCCCCCCAAGGCAGGAAAAGGAGGGAACCACCGAGGATGACAAAAGTGGCAGGATCCAAGTTAGGGGCTGGTATCTAGGGCCCCCCCACCCAAGCAGGAAAGGGAGGGGACCACTGGGGACAACAAAAGGAGCAGGATCCAGGTAAGGGGCTTAGAGACAGGACCCACACCCTGAGGCAAGAAAGGGAAGGAACCACTGGGATTGACAAAAGCAGCAGGACCCAGGTAAGGGGCTGGGAGACAGGACCCACCTCTGTACACCCCCCACACCCTGTGTCAGAAAGGGAAGGGAACTGGCAGAGTCAACAAAGCAGCAGGATCCAAGTAGGAGTTAGGTAAGGGGAGGGTGGAGTGGTTTCCAGCAGATAAAGGAGACAAAATCATCTCCCAGTTTGTCATACTGTGATGGCTTGCACACTGCTGGGAGGCTTGAGGATGTGCCACCAGTGTTTCAAAAGCCAGCAGGGTTGCACACGGTTCACAGGTTTCAACCCAGCTTACAGACTGAGACAGACTAGGAAGAAGGAAGAGGCCATCCACTTCTCAAACAATTGGCTAGGGAAAACCTTATGAATAGCAGAGAAATACTGTCTGATACATTACTGGACAACTTTATGAATAGCCTGGAATCATTGTGAGAAGATGAACCCCTTAGGTCAGAAGGCACTCAAGGTACAACTGGGAAAGAGCTGGCTTATCCCAGTAGAACTAACCCTAATGATATGGATAAAGTAATTCTTTTGGAACCTCCATTTGCTGAGGTGGCATGACTCAAATTGAGGAGAAAGAGCTGCAAAAATCCATGGATAATCAGAACATGGAATGTACGAAGTATGAATCTAAGAAAATTGGAAGTTGTCAAAAATGAAATGAAAAGCTTAAAGATTGGTATCCCAGGCATTGTTGTTGTTGTTGTTGTTATGTGCCGTCGAGTCAAACCCGACTCATAGCGACCCCTCCTTGGGTTTCCGAGGCAGTGTCACTACGGAAGTAGGATTGCCCAACCTTCCTTCTGAGGAGTGGCTGGTGGGTTTGAACCACCAGCCGTCTGGTTAGCAGGCAAGTGTCTTAGCCACTATGCTACCAGAGCTCCCTCCCAGGCATTAGTGAGGTGAAATAGACTGGTTTTGGCCATTTTGAATCAGGCCACTATATAATCTACTATGCTGGGAATGATAATTTGAAGAGGAATGGCATGACATTCATCATTGCAAAGGATGTTTCAAGATCTGTCCTGAAGTACAATGCTGTCAGTGGTAGTATAATACCCATATGCCTACAGGAAGACCAGTTAATACTACTATTATACAAATTTATGCACCAACCACCAAAGCAAAAGATGAGGAAATTAAAGATTTTTATTAACTTATGCAGTCTGAAATTGACCAAATGTGCAATCAAGATGTGTTAATTATCACTGGTGATTGGAATGTAGAAGTTGTAAACAAAGAAGAATCACCTAACGCACTGCCATTGAGTCAGATCCAATTCATAGCTACCCTTCCTTGGGTTTCTGAAGTGATTTCACTACGGAAATAGATTGCCCAACTGGTAGTTGGCAAATTTGGCCTTGGTGACAGAAATAATGCTAGATATTGCATGATAGAATTTTGGAAGACCAACAAGTTATTCAGCAAATATCTTTTTTGAACAACCCAAATGGTGGTTATACACGTGGACTTTGCCAGATGGAGTACACAGGAATCAGATTGACTATATCTGTGGCAAGAGGTGATGGAAAAGCTCAGTATCTTCAACCCAAACAAGGCTAGGAGGTGACTGTAGAACAGACCATCAACTGCTCATATGCAAGTCCAACTTGAAGTTGAAGACAATTAAAACAAGTCCACGAGAGCCAAAACATGATCTTAAATATGTCTTAAATATGTTGTTGTTGTTATGTGCCATTGAGTCAGACCCGACTCATAGTGATCCCTCCTTGGGTTTCCAAGGCAATATAGCTATGCAAGTAGATTGCCCAACCTTCCTTCTGAGGAATGGCTAGTGGGTTTGAATCACCAGCCTTCTGGTTATCAGTCAAGCTCCTTAGGCACTATGACACCAGAATATATCCCTCCTGAATTTGGAGACTATTAAAAAATAGATTTGATGCATTGAACACCAATTACTGAAAACCAGAGGAATTGTGGGATGATATCAAGAACATCATTCATGAAGAAAGCAAAAGGTCATTAAAAATAAGAGAAAGAAAAGACCAAAATGGATGTCAGAAGAGACTCTAAAACTTGCCCTTGAGTGGAAAGTAGCTAAAGTAAATGGAAGAAATCACAAGATAAAAGAGCTGAACAGAAGATTTCAAAGAGCAGCTCAAGCAGACAAAGCAAATTACTATAATGAAATGTCCAAAGACCTGGAGTTAGAAAACCAAAAGGGAAGAACATGCTCAGCATTTCTCAAGCTGAAAGAACTAAGGAAAAATTTTAAACCTCAAGTTGCAATATTGAAAGATTCTATGGGCAAAATATTGAATGAGGCAGGAAGCATCAAAAGAAGATGGAAGGAATACTGTACCAAAAAGATTTGTTAGATGATCTTCCATTTCAGAAGGTGGCACATGATCAAGAACCAATGGTATTGAAGGAAGAAGTCAAAGTTGCATTGAAGGAACTGGTGAAGAACAAGGCCCCAGGAATTGGTGGAATGGCCATTGAGATGTTTCAACAAATGGATGCCCCACTGGATGTCAAGAGATTTGGAAGACAGCTACCTGGCCAACTGACTGGAAGAGATCCATATTTGTACCCATTCCAAAGAAAGGCGATCCCACAGGATGTGGAAATTATCAAACAATATCATTAATAACACACACAAGTAAAGCCTTACTGAAGGTAATTCAAAAACAGTTGCAGCAATATGTTGACAGAGAACTTCCAGAAGTGCAAGCTGGATTCAGAAGAGGGCATGGAACAAGGGATATCATTGCTGATGTCAGATTGATCTTGGCTCAAAGCAAAGAATACCAGAAAGATGTTTAATTGTGTTTTATTGACTATGCCAAAGCATTTGATTGTGTGGATCATAACAAATTGTGGGCAACATTGAGAAGAATGGGAATTCCAGCATACTTGATTGGACTCATGAGGAACCTGTACATAGACGAGGAGGCTGTCATTCAAACAGAACAAGGGGACATTGAATGGTTCAAAATTAAGAAGTGAGTGTGTCAGGGTTGTATCCTTTCACCATACTTATTCAATCTATATGCTGACTAAGAAGCTGGACTATATGAAGAAGAATGTGGCATCAGGATTGGAAGAAGAATCATTAACAAACTGTGATATGCTGACAACACAACTTTGTTTGCTGAAAGTGAGGATGACTTGAAGCACTTACTGGTGAATGTTGAAGAATACAGTCTGCAGTATACATTACATCTCAATATAAAGAAAACAAAAATCCTCACAACTGGACTAATAAGCACCATCACAATAAATGGAGAAAAGATTGAAGTTGTCAAAGACTTCACATTGCTTGGTTCTGCAATCAAAACCAAAGGAAGTAGGAGTCAGGGTATTAGATGATGTATAACCCTGGGAAAATTGGCTGCAAAAGACCTCTTTCAAGTGCTGAAGAGCAAAGATGTCTCCTTGAGGAGTAAGGTGCGCCTGACACAAGTCATGGTATTTTTAATTGCCTCATATGCATGTGAGAGCTGGACAATGAATAAGGAAGACTGAGGAAGAATCGATGCTTTTGAGTTGTGGTGTTGGTGAAGAATGCTGGAAGTACCATGGACTGCTAAAAGAACTAACAAATCTGTCCTGGAGAAAGTGCAATTGGAATGCTCCTTGGAAGCGAGAATGGCCAGACTTCGTCTTACATACTTTGGTCATGTTGTCAGAAAGGAACATTCCCTGGAGAAGGATGTCATGCTTGGTGGGGTGGAGGGTGGACGAAAGAGGGAAGGCCCTCAACAAGATGGATTGACAGTGGCTGCAATGATGGGCTCAAGTATAGCAAGGATTGTGGAGCTGGCGCAGGACCAGGCAATGTTTCGTCTACTGTGCTTGGGTTGCTATGAGACGGAGATGACTCAACAGCACCTACCAACATAACAACAACATGAGTTTCCATTCAATTAAGTAATATTTGTTGAATTCTCCCCCTTTCTTTCTTCCCATCTCATAGGCTAGTGTTTTCAACCATCTATTTGAATCAAATACCTATGTAATTGAATCAAACAAGTGCATGATTCTCTCTAATGTATGACAAATTATATGCAAATGTAATTCTTATCTGTTCCATTATTGATAGTGTGAACATTTAAATTAGAAATTGCTTAGCTGTTTATTTCATTAAATTGAATGAATCTAGTTATGCTAGCTTGCTCTGTTTTAATATTTACCTAAATTATAAATTTCACAAAGAGATATAACCCAAGGAATTCTATTGGTCTTATAGTAGAATGAAGGGTCACTTCTTTAAAATGAAGTGTGAAATGAATTGATTCACTTAAAATAGAAAGAACTTGTCAGTATGCACGTAGTGTAATTTTCTTTAGATAAATTAAGAAGATATTCTAAATACTTTCAGGCAGATTTAAAAAAATGAAAGCATCTATAAGGATACAATCTAGAACTGTTGATTTTCCGTAAGTTGAACAACTTCAAATCAATAGTAGTTTGTGTTTTGCATGCATTGCAAAGTAATTAAAATTTCAAAAGTTTCTGTATTACTGAAATTAATTAGTATAATACTAGCTTATCAATTACATCCTAAGCTCTGATTCATTGTTTGGCCTTAAAGAAGTAGGTTGGTCTCTCAGTCATTTGTTTGCTCCACTTCTAAAACATATGCATTATTGCTTGTGGAATTGACTTCACTTCTGCACAATGTTGGTAAATAGGAGAGCGCACGATGCCATCCTTCCTTGCATTGAGAGAAAATGTTCTGAAAGTATGCGTAGGTGGCATAATTTCCCCTTCTTGGAAATCATTTGGTGTTGGCACAGGAAAAGGAAATTGCTTTCCACCTGTAACCATAATCCCTGGAACAGAAAAGTAAATCTTGAAGTTGATAAAATGGGCTCTCAGACTTCAAACCACACACGAGAAGCAGACCTCCTGCCAGCCTCAAGTGCTCTGCCTTTTGTTACATTCTCATTCTTTCAGTTCTCCACTGTAGCATGATAGGAAAGTATCGCTATATAATATTTCTTCTCAATACATTTATTTTTTCTTAATTTCATGAGAGTAGAATTCATACCTTTTTTTAATCGCATAAACCAATCTAGTGATTAAAATTTAATGAGTGATATGTTAGGATTTATTAAAAATCAATGAATTTTTTAAATGGTGCATTTTTCCTGATTTTGTAGCCTTAAGATAAGTGCATAAAGATTCTTCCATTAAAATAGCATCAAATATAACTAGTGTTGATGTACAAATTAAACCATTTCCATGAAAGCTCTAAGGGCAGAATCATAACGAGCAATTGTAATTAATATTGTAAGTATTTTTTATCACACATTTGCATGTTGTTGATGAAAAGACATACATCATCCTGTTTTTTCAGTAGATAAATGTAAATATTATGAGGCAGATAATGTTGGGGTTTCATTTTGTGTCATATATATATATAATCTTAATAGTAGTTGTGGTTACGTAACAATGATCTGGTTACTTAATAAAAGGAAGCTACCAATGTGAATCCCATTTTCAAATGTTTTTGAGAAGAGGAGTTTTAATTACAGTTTCATAAATTTGTCACTTCATCTTTTTTAGAGAAATACAATCCAAGACCACATGTAATTTTCTCATATGATTACTTTTCTGTAAAAATTTTAAGATCACAGACATACTGACATTTCATCAATTTGTCTTTATCTTTTTGCTGAAGACCTAATTTAAAATTTAAGAACTATAAATTTTTCAAGTACCCTTATAAGGTGAGTAAAATATTTTACTCAATTAATATTTTCCAGTAATAATTTGAGTGATAAATTGATGTAAATGTGCAAGGCAACTTGTTTTATATCTCTCTGAAACTTCTTTCAGTGTCTGTCCTTAAATCATATTAATTAAAGGAAAAAACTTAAATATATCAAACCTGTCCCAGAAAACATATATAGAGATAGCAAGATGCTTGCCTGTGTGATTTTAAAGTTACTCTGGGTTATCTACAGGAGTCTCTGGGTGGTTGTCATTGTTGTTGTTGTTATGTGCCGTTGAGTTGGCCTAGACTAACAGCGACCCCTCCTTGGGTTTCCAAGGCAGTATCACTATGGAAGTAGATTGTCCAACCTTCCTTCCGAGGAGTGGCTGGTGGGTTTGAACCTCCAGCCTTCTGGTTAGCAGTCAAGTACTTTAGGCACTATGCTAGGTTAACATACTCTGCTGCTAACATAAATGTTGGAGTTTGAGTTCACTCTGAATCACCTCAGAAGAAAGGCCTGATTACCAGCTTCTGAAAAATTAGCAATTCAGAACCCTATGGATTATGGTTCTACTGTGACACACATGGGGTCACCATAAGTCAGAATCAACTTGGTGGCAACTGGCAAATATATAGGGCATCTACGACCTTTGGAACTACAAATAACCAAAAATAAGGGCAACTAGGCTGAGTAATGGCTAGATCTATTAGCAATAAAAGCAAAAAAAAAAATAAATAAATAAACACATTTTTTAGAGAGGTCTTACTGTTCTGCAAATATTAAAATATTTAAACTGTATATGCAGCAGGTCCACTGCCTGCTGTTTTTGTAGTAGGATGGTATTCCTTTTCAAAAGTGCTGACTGTGGGAAAAGGAAGGTGTCTTAGTAAAATGTGAGTGATGAAAGTATGTGTGTGTATCTTTCTGTCTGGGAGCTCTGTTGGCATAGTGCCTAAGGCATTTTACTGCTAACCAGAAGGCTAGTGGTTCAAATCCACCAGCCACTCCTTGTAAGGAAGACTGGGCAATCTACTTCGGTAGTGATACCGCTTCAGAAACCCAAGGAGGGGTTGCTATGAGTCGGGTCTGACTCAACGACAGTTAGTTGAGTTTAATCTCTCTGTCTATATGTTGGTATCTATTTAAACATTTATCTATTCAATAATAGTTTCCTTGTGTATGTGTGTGTGATTTGGATGCACATTTACAAAGCAGATTTGATTGTCTCTCAACAGTTCATGGATGTTTGACTTCACAGCCCTGATTATAATCATAAGAAAACTCTCCTTCCTCTGCTCCCTGTGACGACCCCTTCCATGTGCCCTCCTTACCTATGTATTCCTGGATGCCTAGCTTTTTCCCATTATGTGAATGCTGACCCTCTGATGTCTCATGGCTGATTGATCTAAGGGATGCATCTACCTAGGGTAGGTGGGTACATCTCTCTGGGGTAGGTGTTCTGCTTGTAGGTCTTTCTACTGTTGGGCTGAGAGCCAATCTTCAGAAGTGAGTCCATTTCCAGGCCCAGAGGATAACCCAGGGCCATAGTCTCAGGGTTCCACCAGTCTCTATCCAACCAGTAATTCTGGTCATTTTATCCAATAATTGTTTCTTAAACACCTCATCAAATTCATTTCACACACAGTCACTTGCCTAGTTGAATCAAGCAGCAATTTGTACCTAATATACTGGAATAAATGTTGTTATTATATTTAATTTTTTTTCTTCTAATATATTTTCATAAAAGATAATGAATTACATGGCATTTTAGAAGGTGTAGAACAAGCTGAAGATTTGGTACCACTTGTTTATGAAGCTGTGGGAGATCAAATAGGGTAATAAAAAGAAAAATATGCATTTGTACAAATTCCTAACAATTGCTTTACACCTGATTTATTTTGTTCCCTGTCAAAATTCAGCATTAAACTCATTGAAAACAAAGAAGCCTTTTGCTAAGCTGCTTTTCTAGTGACATGCAACCTGCTTTAAAATTTCAATAAGGTGTTACAATTTTCTTTAACAATCTTCCACTCTTAGTTGTAAATAAAAATGCTTTCAAGTGCTTTATTCCATTACTATAGCCAAAGATAATTCCCTCACCATGTTTTGTTTAATTATAATTACAGTAACAGAAGTTAAGATGAAGAACTTGTTCCTTCCCTACTAAATAAGGATTACATAGTTTGGACTAGTTTATGTATATGTGTGCTTATCTCTGGTGGGAGGTGTATGTGTGCTTTTATCTCAACAGTAACTTGTAAAATGTTTTGACCTTCCATGGAGTTGGCCCCCAACTCACAGTGACTGCATGCATGATGGGATTGGAGACTAAGGGTTTTCACTGGATAAATTTTCAAAAGTAGATCAAGATGCATAACAACCAAAATTTTCTTCCTAGGCTGTCTTAGTCAGAAAGCTCCATTGAAACTTGTTCAGCAACATAGCAATAACACAAACGTCCACTGAAAAACACATAGTGGCCGCTTTTCAGGTACAATAGCTGGGTATTACTTACTGAGCAATCATTATATGTGATGACTTGCTAATTATAAGACACATAAATATTTTATTGATATAGTTTTTGCTTCTAACATTAATTGCAATTCCTAACTTACGAACTCTACCTCCTTCTTTTTCTCTCCTTTTTATCTCAATTTGCTGTTTAGTAGTAACTCCAACATATTGTCTGGAACCTCGATATCCAGATAGGCTGAGGTGACTTGAAATGAAAAAAGAGGATTTTTTTTTTCACATCTTTGGAAAGTGCCATTTTTTGAAATTAGTTAAAAATGTTTGTTTTTTTTTTCCTTCAGAAATTTCTAGACAAATAATGTGTAGTGGGTAATTTGAGGAAAATAAATATTTCAAATAAATAATAAACATAATGAAGTGGAAAAAATATAGGCATTCGAGTTTGATACGGCTTTGGGTTCTGGTTCTTCTTACTAATAGAAAATTGACATTATTTCTGCTTCTTTACCTTTCAAAGCCTCATTTCTATCTCTCTATAATGAAAATCTATTCATTCATTTTAAAAACTGTTTATTATCATTATTGCAGGATAAGAACTATGATAAATGGTAAGCTAATCATATAATAGGAGCTCTGGTAGCATAGTGCCTAAGGCACTTGACTGCTAACCAGGAGGCTGGTGGTTCAAACCCACCAGCCACTCCTCGGAAGGAAGATGGGGCAATCTACTTCCGTAGTGATACTGCCTCGGAAACCCAAGGAGGGGTTGCTATGAGTGGTGTCCGACTCAACAGCACATAACAACAACAATAACAACAAATCATATAATGTATATTATATAGTTAATACTAAAAAAAAGTCAAAATATTATAAAATTAACCAATTGATACTTCAGCAGAGGAGCCCAGGTTGTACAGTGGTTAAAGTGTTTGGTGGCTAACTGAAAGATTGATGACTCAGCAGAGATTAAGCAATGCAATGGATGTTGTATTCAAGATTAGTACTTCAGCCAGTAGGTAATCTCTTTTTTTTTTTTAATCCATTTTATTGAAATATAATGTATGTACAGTGAAGTACACAGAACTAAAGTGATATGGGTCAATGCTTTTATTTATTTATTACAGTATTCCTTCCCCTTCCCTCCCAACCCTGGCAACCAACAAAGAAAGTTTCCCTCCATATGTAAACCTTTTCTTGACCCTCCACAGCAATGAACTAATACTACATTTGTCCTTCCATGACTGACTTACTTCACTCAGCATAATGTCCTCCAAGTTTATCCATGTTATGGGGTGTTTTGCAGACTCTACATTATTTGTTAGTGTTACATAGCATTCCATTGTGTGCATGTACCATAGATGGTCCACAATAGTGGACCACATCCACTCTTCCACTGATGGGCACGTAGGTTGTTTCTATCTTTTTGCTATTGTAAATAGTGCTGTGATGAACATGGGTATGCATATTTGTTCCTGTCTTGGCTCTCACCTCTCTAGGATATATACCTAGTAATGGGATTGCTGGGTCAAATGGTATCTCCAATTCTAACTTTCTAAGGAATCACCACACCATTTTCCATTTGGTTGTATCACTTCACAGTCTAACCAGCAGTGTATGAGAGTCCCAATGTCTCCACATCGCTGCCAGCATTTGTTATTTTGTGTTTCATTGAACCTTGCCATCAGTGCTGGGGTAAGATGGTATCTCATTGTTGTTTTGATTTGCATCTCTCTGATAGCCAATGACTGTGAGCATCTCTTCATGTATTTGCTGGCCACCTGAATATCCTCATTGGTGAAGTGTATACTCATGTCTTCTGCCTATTTTTCAATTGGATTGTTAATCTTTTTGCTGTTGAGGCATTGAAGTTTTCTATAAATCTTAAAGATAAATCCCTTGCCAGATATGTAATTATCAACAAGTATGAATTTGTTGTTGTCATTTTTGTTATGTACTTTTCATGGTATTGATTTCTTTGTTCCATATAATTTTCTGTGCTGAGGTCATTTTGGTTATGAATCGTATTATTACTTCCTTATTTGCTATTGTTTCCATATTTGCTAAATATTTGTGCTGGTCCTCTTTTTTATTTTGATGTGAAGGTTTATCATTTTTTCTTTGAGGTTACCCTGTGATTTATAGTTTTCTTCCAAAGTTTAGACCAGTCCATTCTATCTTGTAATTGTCTAGACTTCCCTACCACTTAGAAGTTCTGTAACTACACAATTTTTCCCCTCTTTTTGGTTTGTAGTTGTCCTCATTTGTCAATTGATGTCTCTGGTTCCCTGTTTACAGTATTGCAGGCTTATTTACTTTGGATACTTCCATAGCTGGGTTGGTTCCTGGGTTATGTCATCATGTGTGTTAGTGGTCAGTTTTGTTTACAGTTCTTGGTTCTCTATCCAAAGGACTCCCTTTAGCATCTCTTGAAAGGACGGTCTGGTTTTAACAAATTCTCTTAATTTCTCCTTATCTGGAAATGTCCTAATCTCACTATCATATTTGAGGGACAATTTTGCTGGCATAGTACCTAAGGCATTTGACTGCTAACCATAAACCTGGTGGTTCAAACTCACCAGCCACTCCTCAGAAGGAAGGTTGGGCAATCTACTTCTGTAGTGATACTGCCTTGGAAACCCAAGGAGTGGTCACTACGTCACTTGGAAATTTCAGGCTGTTAGTCCTGTCAGAGTAGCTGACAGTCCACTGCTCTCTGTACTCATTGTTTTCTTTCAGGGTTTTCCACTAGTTGGTGCCTAATACACTTTTGTATACTTCTTTCAAAGCTCAGGGCTCCAGGATTATCTTCTGTATCTGTCAATTGGTTTCTCTTTTCTTTGTTGAAGAGGGTCTGTGTAGCTTGTCTGCCTATTCCTCCATCTTATTGGAAGTCTCTCTAGTAAATTCTTGCAATCCTGTTCCTATCCAAACCAAACCAAACTCACTGCTGTTGAGTCAGATCTGACTCATAGCAACTCCTCCTTGGGTTTCCAAGGTGGTATCACTACAGCAGTAGATTGCCCAATCTTCCTTCTGAGGAGTGGCTGGTGGGTTTGAACTGCCAGCTTTCTGGTTAGCAGTCAAATGCCTTAGACACTAAGCTACCAGAGCTCTTCCCGCTGCTCTTCCCTCCTCCCATCAGTTAGTCTCAAATGTTCTCAAATCTGTTTAGACCATTTGTACTTGTAATAATATTTTAACATTAAAGGAAATATGATTACATCTGTTCTCTATTGCCATGATAATGTTGCATAACAAAAAACTCAAAAATTTACTGGCATAAAATAAAAAATCTTTATCTGGCTCATAAGTCTGTCGGATTTTGCTGCAGGGTTGTGAGGGCTCCCAGTTGATTCATGTATTTGTGGTCAGTTACATGTTGGTATAGCTCTTCTGCAATCATTTGTGTTGGCAGGATGGCTGATAGTTAGCTGGTCTGGAATGGTGGTGCAATTCAGACAGCCCTGCTGTGCTCCATGTATTTTTCACCCTCCAGCAGGACAGACTAGGTAAAGGCAGATATGTGGAAGTGCTTTCTAAATTCTGCATTTATGTTGTATATGCTAACATCCAATTGGCCAAAACAAATTAGGAGTAAATAAATTAAGAGTATGAAACATTTTATAACAAAGGAAATGGAAAGAGCTATTGGTGAAGGCTCAGGACTACTTATACGATCATCCATAGTATACTCTCTGATAACAATTATTCACATCCTCCCTACATTTACACCTAATTCAGGACACTGAAAATTTCATTCAATCATAGAATCAGGCTCACAGTACAGAATCATAAGTTCTGTATCAGGTCTATGAGTTCCTGAGGGACACAAATGGTTAAGCACTCAATTGCTAGCAGTCCAAGAATGAAAGAAAAATGTTGAACAAAACTCAGATTCCTTAAAAAGCCCAGACCTACTAGAATTAAAAAGACTAGAGGAACCCCTGAGATTATCATCCTAAAATACCCTTTGAAAGTGGAATTGAAGCTATCTCTGTGGGGCACCCTTCAGCCAAATAATAAGGCATTCGAGCTTACAAAATAAATAGTATCACCCTTGACTAATGTGCTTCCTCAAACAATGAACTATATGAGACCAGATAGTCAACATTTACCCAAAAACAAAGGTGAGAAGGCAAGGAGAGAAAAGGAAGCTAAATCAGTGGAAACCCAGAACAAAAATATGGAAATAATTACAATGCTGATACATTGTAAAAATTGTAACCACTGCACAGAAAATTTGTATAAAAGTTGTTTAAGGAGAAGCTAATTTGCTATGTAAACTTTCATCTAAAACACAGTAAAAGATTATTAAATAGTTAAAAAAAAAATGCAATTTGAACACACCTGAAGGTGCCTCTGAAGAAGGTCTGGTAATTCTGGTAATGTCCTTCCAAAAGGTCAGTCTTGAAAATTCTACGAAGCAGTTCTACTCTGCACACATGGGGTACCCATGAATCACATATGACTCAATGGCAACTAACCACAATAACATCAGGTCTGGAGATGACACTTCCTGATTCAAAGACCTATTAACACAATGACAGGTTATTTCTCCCCCACATATCTTAAATAAAATTCTTATCTTGGAACAGGAGAACCACAGAACAAACTTTTATTCAAAAAGTTTTTGTTGTTACTTGCCATCAAGTCGGACCCGACTCACAGCGACCCCTCCTTGGGTTTCCGAGGCAGTATCACTATGGAAGTAGATTGCCCCATCTTCCTTCTGAGGAGTGGCTGGTGGGTTTGAACT
>NW_006921603.1:1641433-1647636 GCF_000298275.1 Orycteropus afer afer
CGGCTAAAGCACTTGACTGCTAACCAGACGGCTGGCGGTTCAAACCCACCAGCCACTCCTCGGAAGGAAGGTTGGGCAATCCTACTTCCATAGTGATAATGCCTCGGAAACCCAAGGATGGGTCGCTATGAGTCGGGGCTGACTCGACGGCACATAATAACAACAACAGCTGCATTACCAAGCATGGTGTCCTCCTGGAACTGGTCCCTCCTGATGTAATGTCCAAAATAGGTGAGACAATCTCACCATTCTCTCTTCTAATGTACATTCTGATTGTACTTCTTCCAAGAGAGATTTTGTTTGTTCTGGCAGTCTGTGATGTATTCAATTTTCTTCTCCAACATCGTAATTCAAGTGCATCATTTTTGTTGTTGTTGTTGTTTTCTTTATTCATTGTTTAGTTTCCTCATGGTTATAAGGCATTTGGAAATACCATAGCTTGCATTAGGCACACCTTAGTTCTTAGTGATATCTTTGCTTTGTAACACTTTAAAGAGATCTTTTGCAGCAGATTTGCCCAGTGCAATACATCATGGTATGATTTCTTGACTGCTGCATCCATGGAATTTAATTGTGGATCCAAATAAAATGAAATCATTAGCAGCTTGAATCTTTTCTCCATTTTTTATAATGCTGCTTATTGAACCAGTTGTGAGGATTTTTGCTTGCTTCATGTTGAAGAGTAATCCACACTGAAGACTGTAGTGTTTGATCTTCATCAGTAAGTGCTTTAAGTCCTCTACTATCAGCAAACAAATTTGTGACATTTGTGTATCATAGGTTGTTAATGAGTCTTCTTCCAATCCCAATGCCATGCTCTTATCCATATAGTCCAGCTTCTCCAGTTTATTTGCTCAGCATACAGATTGAGTCAATATGTGAAAGGATGCAACCCTAAAACACCACTGTCTGGATTTTAGGCCATGCGGTATCCCTTTTTTCTGTTGGAATGACTACCTGCTGGTCAATGCAGATTCCACGTGAGCACAATTAAGTGTTCTGGAATTCCCATTCTTTGCAATATTATCGTAATGGTTATGATCCACATAGTTGAATACCTTTGAATAGTCAATAAAATGCAGTTAAACATCTTTTTGATATTCTGCTTTCAGCTAAGATTCATCTGATGTCAGCAAAGATATCCTTAGTACTACATCCTCTTCTGAGTTTGGCTTGGATTTCTGGCAGTTTACTATCTACATGCTGCTACAACTGTCTATAAAAATCCAAACTCATTGCCATTGAGTCTATTGGACTCATAGCGACCACTCCTTGGGTTTCCGAGGCAGTATCTCCACAGAAGTAGATTGCCCAACCTTCCTTCCAAGGAGTGTCTGGTGGGTTTGGATCGCCAGCCTTCTGGTTAACAGCCAAATGGCTTAGGCATCAGCCCTCCCAATAACTGTCTAGAGAGGTTGTTTAACTGCACAAAATACATACGAGTCATTCTTTCATTTGTTACTAAATGTCCTGCTCAAAAGTATTTAATGTATTATGCTAACATACAATATGTTCTCACCATAGATGTCATTCAGTAGATTTTGTCTGACGCACGTTTAAACATAACATTGTACATGTATTTGCAAAATTGTGGTCCTTGAATTTCCTTCAATTCTAACCCCTCCTTCTCTCTTTTTTAAGTTCTAAACTGAATCCAAGATCTACATGCTATTTCAGTCTCTATCTTCACCCATCAGGTTTTTTTTTTTTTTTTTTCCTCTCAGTTTTCTTAGAGTACTTCATCCTTTTTATACTACCAGGTGTCTTTTTATAAAAATTTTTATTTGTTTCCTAGAATTTTTCTTTAAAATAAAAGTGGAAGAAAAGCATAATGGTTGAATATACGTTAAGCTTGTCATATTAGATATATACATGCAAAAAGATTTAGGAAAGTTTGACTTATTTTGTCATTATGAATATATAGCAGTGGATTTGGTTTCTTGTTTTATAAGCATAACCAATTATTTATATAAAAGTAAACAATTATTAATTACACCCTGTATAGTCAAAGAAAAATATGTCCAGAAGCTAAAGTGTTTCCAGTTATCCTTCAAGAGAAAACTGCAGAAAGTATGCAATGCATTTATTTGGAAACAAATAGTGAGTCATGGAGTATTTGTTCATGCTGGATAAAGACTAGATTGATTACTTTGAGAATCATGCAGCTTTCTTTTTTTGATTTCATATTTGTAATTTCTGCTTTAGATAAGAATTCCTTAGCCTTGACTTTTGTTTTTTGATATATTTATGATATGTTAAATGTTATCAACAATATAAGTGAAAGTAATTTAAAGAGCCAAACAGTTCTTAAACTACTGGTTAGGAAAAGTCTGTATATAGTTTCTCTTCCCCTAGGCTTTTTCTACATAATATATTTACATTGCTACTTCTTCAGTTTTTGGTTTCAGGCACTATTTATTGACTTCTCACTACAGAAGATGATAGATGATTCATCATCTTTCTCACACACACATTCATACACACACTTTCAACCATCTGCAAAATGTTCCCCATAAAGCTTTCTAATATTTTTCCATTAGATCAGTGTTGAGTATGCACATTATTGTGAATAAGTAAAAAAAGCTGAGCTGTACTTTATACTGTATAACTCTTTTACATTTCTTCAAACATTTTAAGATTTTCTCAGAATTAATAACTGTCTTCCTTTTGTTCATGTTTATATGCCTTTATCAAACTGTCTAATTAGATAAATTTGCTCTCAATATATTTAAACACATTGGTCATTCTATTTATTTAGCTTCTTGAAAATTTTTTTATTTGGAACATTCTGACAAGCTTTAATCCAATCTAGCTACTCTTGACTAGACATTAGTTATTTAGGAATCTTCCTTAACAATCTTTCAAGATATCCCCCTAACTCTCCTGTCTTGTTCTTTCATGTTGGATCCCCTATGTCACATCTCCATGTTCCTTGACTGACTCTTTGATATAGTAGAGCACATTCTCCAATAGTTTTGTGTGAAAGAACACAGGGAATGGGGTAAGTAATTTTTGAAACTTTGCTTTTCTAAAGCTATCTTTGTTTCACCCTGACATTTCAATGCTAGTTTTGCCAATAAGTGATTTTTTTAAAATAAGATCAAGTAGTAAGGTAACACACATGCCAGGTCTGCTAAAGCCGTATTCTTTAGTAAAAACTGAGGGATACAACACCAGTGTTCGGTGATTAGATTTCCCATTGTCCATTGCTTAGTAGGGCAATCAGAGCTTTGGCTCTTCTTGAACATTAAACCCCAGATAAGAGACGCTGGTCCTTGAACTCTTAGATTTATAAGCTGCATGATTAGGAAAGCATTGACCTCTTCCCTAATATAATCATGGCTAAGATGCAATGACATTTCAGCATGGCAGAAACATGAAGCTGGGCTATAAGCCCTGAAGATGACAGGGCTAGTTGACTAGTCCATAGCAGTTTGTATGGAGACTGACAGGAAGTCAACTCTTTTTCTTGGAAGCCAGTCTAGAATAGAATAAATCCTGCAAACTGTATATCTTTACCTTTCTGTTATCATCATTGATTTAAATGTGTGTTCTCTAAGTAAAATATATCTTTTTTTTAGCAGCCCTGAATAATTTCAAATGGTAATACCTGGCATAGCAGTCACTGATTTTACCGTAGTTGTAACTGGTAGATAGTTAGAAATATCTGGTGACCATTCCCAAAGTAAAGATTATGTTTTAACAAAGAAAAAAAAAAGTCTAAGAGACACACAAAGTCTAGTCTGCAATGTTTTTACTTAGGCTGGCCTTCACAGCTATGGTGTGGGAGGTGAAAAAATGTTTACTGAAACTGGTAGCATTACTTTCAAATGTCTTCCATGGATTTCTGTCAATCTTAAGCAAGGAAGAGTTATCTTGTTTTCTTGCATGGCTTGTTCAGCCTTGTGTCCTAGGATCCACTGTTGATAGAAAGTTTCATTAGCAGGCACCACAAAGTACCCAGATGTTCACCAGCAGGTTTCATAAGCAGAGTAATGCTGCTAGGGATGATGAGATGAATACTGGCTCCATCCTATTAGATGCAACTTGTTGTGAGGTACAATAAGCCTACCACTTATGAAAGAAGTATCACATACTATGAGGCATATTGGATTATATTTATCCTGTGAGAATGCAATTGCAAGAAAGTATTTAGTCCACACATTTTCTTACTAGCTGAGAGATCATCTTTCAGAATAGGGTGTCTTAATCTCAACAATATTGACATTTAGGACAGAAATTTATTTGTTATGGGAGATTACTGTTGGATGTTTAGTAGTATTGTTGGCCTCTTCCCACTTGATACCATTGATAGCCCCCAGTTGGGACAATATACCACAACATGTAATACATCCCCAAATGTCCTTAGAAGTAAAAAATTGCCTACAGATGAAAACCACTTTTCTCGAAACATCCTAACCATATGTCATATAGCTAAGATATTAACCTTAAGAGAGACCAAGGAGTTGATTAGTCACCACTGGACTTTCACTTATAGAAAGGTAAGAAAGACCCAAACTCACTGCAATTGAGTCAATTACAGCTCCCAGCAAACAGAGTAGAAATGCCCCATGGGGTTTTCAAGGCTGTGAATCTTTACTGAAGTAGATTGCCTCATCTTTCTCCAGTAGAGCTGCTGGTGGGTTTGAACCACTGACATATTGATTAGCAGCCAAATGCTTTAACTACCGAGCCATCAGAACTCATTATGTTGAAGAAATGGTTAAAATATACTGATTTACCCCTGTACCACGTTTAGGGGAGTTAGGGCAGCACCCATAAATAAGCAGGGCGATTGCATATAAAAGTAAAATGTCATAGAGCAAGGTTAATATAATGATGTGTCATTTATCTATTGGACTACCAAGAACCAACCGGAAGAAAGCAATAGTTTCAGGTCAGTGTCCACCCAACCCTTGACAGTGTGCAAACTACATTTATAAGTCAAATCCAGGAGTAAGGGTAGAAAGACAAAAAAGAAAGGCATAAGTAGTGATGTATTACATTGGGCAAATCTGCTGCAAAAGCATTAAAGAGCAAAGGTATCACTTTGAAAACTAAGGTGTGCGTGAAACAAGCCCTTGTCTTTTAGATAGTCTCACCCACCAGCCACTCCTCGGAAGGAAGGTTGGGCATTCCTACTTCCGTAGTGATACTGCCTCGGAAACCCAAGGAGGGGTCGCTATGAGTAGGGGCCGACTCGATGGCAAATAACAACAACAACAACATACACAAGTGAAAGCTGAACAATGAATAAGAAAGACCACAGAAGAACTGATACATTTGAATTGTCGTGTTGGCAAAGAATAGTCAATCATGGACTGCCATAAGAACAAAGAAATCTATCTTGGAAAAAGTACAGCAGAATGCTCCTTACCAGTGAGAATGGCCAGACTTCATATGCTGTACTTTAGTCATGTTGTCAGAAGGGACCATTGCCTGGAGAAGGATGTCATGCTTGGTAAAGGGTCAGCAAAAGAGGGAAAGACCCATAACGAAATGCATTGATATAGTGGCTGCAACGAATTCAAGCATAGCAGCAGTTGAAAGAATGGTGAAACACTGGGCAGGGCTTCATTCTGTTCTACATGAGGTTGCTGTGACTCAAAATCTACTTGACAGCACCTAACAACAACAGGGATGTCTAGCCCTAGATCCCTGCACCATAGTTATGTTGCTTTGGACATATCCCACTCACAGACTCCTGGGCTAACAGACAACTAAGAATAGATGGAATATCATATAGCTGTGATATTCCAAGAACATGTAATTTTATCTTCCCAAACTATGTGGACTCATATTTGAAGGTCCACAAGGGATTCTATTAATAATTATATTGGACCAAAATATGTATATACTATGCTCCTGGAAACCTGTGATGGCTGTACTCAGACCAATAAAGTGTCCATCCTGTCTGTGCCAGGCTAGGCTGGATTGGAAGGGACCTATTGTCCACTTCTTCTGAGGGTAGTAAGAGGTAAGGAATAGTCACCTGATCCCATGCAGAATGACTTAGTGTTGCGATTCCTGGTGACAAAGGCATTGCATGTCAATTATACCTGGATATTTCATTAGTAAAGAGAGCAGTCCTTATGACATTTGAATGGTATGCAGGGTCACCTGCAATTGGGAAGTCAACTTTCCCCCTAACATCTGTAAATCATTCCTCTCCTTTAGTTTTTTTTTTTTTTTAATTTTTTTTT
>NW_006921603.1:1654711-1672164 GCF_000298275.1 Orycteropus afer afer
GCCATCTTGCCCCGCCTCCGCAATGACTTCTCTCCTTTAGTTTTTGAACTATTTTTTCTTCTTACTTTTTATTTGTTCCCTCCACTTTTCTGTTCTTAGCTCAATCCTATTATTCTATAAGTAAATGTCTTCCACTATTTATCGTATTAAATTACCTTCTCTCATATTTTATGTATTTGTTAGATACAGATGTGTGTGTATGTGTGTGTGTGTGTGTGTGTGTGTATAGAAAGACAGAGAGAGAGCTTTATTCTGAATGATGCCCTCAACTTTATCGTTCAGTCTTTCTACTAAGATTTTCATTTGTAGTCCCAATTTTTATTCTCCAGACCATAGTTTCTGAACTTGTTTTTATAAAGCACCTTGTTCGTACTCAATGAATGCTTTTTCTCTCTAATGATGTTATTGAAATATACATTTTAATTTTTTTTCTGTTTCTTCCAAATTGCTGGTTTTATTATTTCTTTTTGTCCCTGGCTTTGATAAAGCAGTTTAATCAAATGAGTGGTGATCCTTGTGCCTACTCTTACTCAAGGGAAGATCAGGTCAAAGTTAACTGTAGGTTCTATGTCCATGAATGGGTTTGTTAACTGTGCAGTTTATTTGGATTTTCTATACATTTAAGACTGCATCTGAGTACACTGGTTTCTTTTTGGATGGTGATATTCCACCAGCACCCTCAACCCGTAAGACGATATTCTCCTACTAGAGTGATATTAGTCTGGCTGTCATAATTTCAGGAACCAAGTGGAAGAAGAAGATGAGGAATTGAGTACTCACAACGTAAATTTCAATCAATACCTCTGCTTTAATTCCAATACTTTTATTTCAACCTTGTTGAAATAAAGCTCTAAGCTTTTTACAGAATAAACCTCAAGTATTCCATGCAGGTTACAGAACAATAGTCTATCTGGGTTCTCAAATTAGGGAAGAGATATGAAAGTTTAACTTCTTAAAAAGAACTTAAAATAATCATTTAGATTTTAGCCTCACTTTTGCCCAGATATTTGTCCTGGAAAACCCTAATTCTTGAGCATTTTGGGGATACAGTAGGGGCAAATCATTCAGGTTTATCCATTGCTAATTTAGAATTTGGGTTTCTTGGACCTGCTAGATTAGTCATCACCAATCACTAAATGTTTTCTAGTCTCTGAAATGCTTTTGTCTTTTTTGTTCTCTTTTTCTCTTTGAAAGAATAGGTCCACTGAAAACCTATTTGCTGTCATAATAGTTGAATTCAGTGGAAAAGAAGGTGAGAATGTTTCAATCCACCGTGTTTTGCCAGAAATCTTACCTCAACTTTCTACGAAGACAAGACACAAACATTTAAACAAGAACCTTAGGGATTTAAACACTTAATATCATAACAGAGCATCTCAGAAAGACAGCAGAACTGCAATTGTACATTTACCAAGTTTCAAAATAAAATGAGAAAATGTGATCAATTCAAGTTGTTTATGTGAACTTTCCACTGAAACTCTTAAGAGGATCTATCTTTTAATCTTAAAAGTTTTCCAGAAACTGTAGTAAAGTAAACAGCCCATAGGTCTCTTGTCATACGTGAACAACTTAGTGCAGTAGGGTGGAAATGTTTCGGTTATAGGAAAAGTGATTAAATTTCAAACCATTTGTATCACTATCTTGAAAATTGAACTTATGAGGGATCAGCTGTTGGCTCCAATTTTATTTCTCACAGATGGAAAGGTGTACATTAATATCCCTGACATATGAAATGCTACAGAATGTATAACAGAACAGTCAGTGAATAAATTTACATAAGTTTTGAATACTTCTTATTCAGTGTATTCAGACAGTTTCTGTGAGTTATGTTTGACACATTTAAAAATAACTTAATGTTTTGGTCAAGAGTCATGCTTTAAAAAGGCACGTGTTTTGGGTCCAAAACATCAGACTGATGAGTATTCTGATGCGAGAAAACATGGAGCTGCGTTTTAGTTGTTCAGCATTTAAACAAAATTTTATTTGAACTGTTTTATTTTTACTTTTAAATTGATTGCTCTGATTTGGTTAAACTAACACAAATCACTTGCCCAATCCTTAGATTATAAGTGCCTGATATTTCAAATTATAATTTTTCTTACTGGCTATCACAGTAACCAACAGTATTCCAATTAAGGATGATAAAACTTTAAAGATGTGCTATAGTTCTTATTCTTACTTTTTTGCAGGCTCAACACTGATGTACATAACTACTTGTGAATATAAAAAAATATGAATCAAAATGTCATGGAACTTAACTGTTTCTACTGCTTTAATAAGTTACTTGTAGATGTAAAAGTGGGCAGTTTCCATAAACAGTAAGCCTGAAGCTTGTCCTTGACATTAACAACTTTGACAATAAATTCTATTTAAGTGAAATTGCAATCCAAGAAACCTAAATGTCGTTATAGAAGCTAATACTGAAATAACTTCTGCAGGACCCCTCTTTCTTCTCCTTGAAACACAGACAAATCATAAATGCATTTTATTTCGATTAATAGGTAAGTGAATTAAATAACAAAAAATTATATCAGCTATAATATTACAACATATGCTCTTTTGAAGTTATAGCATGTATTACAACCGCAAAACTTGTCAGGCTTTCCAAGAAGTTTTAGAATATCAATCCTGCTAAACCTATTCTTAATCAAGATATAAACTACAAAATGTTACATTTTTATTATTTTTTAAACTTTGCTGTTTATAAATATTTCTAATGTTTCCCACCTATAGAGCCAAATATCTTCCTTGTCTTGGAAAATTTGTGCTGCATAGGACGTACTTAGTCTATCATTAAAAAAAAAAAAAAAAAAATGAAAGAAAATTATAGGAATTCCAGACCACAGGAAGGTGTATGAAAAAAGCTATAGTACTAATAAGAACTGCATAAATTTCCAACAGCTGATTTCCATACTTAGAGTCAGCTATTTTTTCCTCTGTATTTTCATTCTATTCCTTCATGTGAATATTGTGATTACATAATTTTTCTTCTTTATTTCTCCTTAGTTCATTTAAATTATTTCCAATTTAACATAACTCTGACCTTTTATAAACCTCTGTCTCTGATTAAGACATGAAGGATTATTCTTGCTCTGTTACATCACTTCATTTCATTATCTTTTTCAAATTTCTACATGTCAAAAACACATATTTCTTAAGTTTTATAAAAGTGAGTTTTAATTTAAATATGATCCATTGTGGTAGGGGAAAAAAAAAAAAAAATCATTGAATAAAGAGTGGTCTTGCCCTAGCTGTAAATGTGGAGGTAAGAATTATGTCAAGTACATACAGGCATACCTCAGAGATACTGGTAGTTGGATCCTGTATAATAAAAGTGACAATTGACCTCTGGAAACATAGTGTCTAAGGCACATGACTGCTACCAGAATGTTGGCAGTTCAAACCCACCAGCCACTCCTGGGAAGGAAGATGGGACAATCTACTTTTGTAGTGATGAAACCTAAGGAGGAGTCGCTATGAGTCGGGTCTGATTCAATGGCACATAACAACAAGAACATCATAATAAAGTGAGTCATATGACTGTTTTGGTTTCCTAGTGCATATAAAAGTTATGTTTACACTATACTGCAGTCTATTAGATGTTCAATAGCATTATGAAAAAGCTAGAGATATTGTGAGAACTATCGATATGTGACAGAGACATGAAACCAGCACATGCTGTTGGAAAAATTGTGCCAAAAGACTTGCTCAATGCAGGATTGCCACAAACCTTCAATTTGTAAAAAATGCAATATCTGCAAGGCACAAAGAAGTGAAGTGCAATAAAAACCAGGTATGTCTCTATATTGAAGCAAAACTCTCCAAAACACTGTCCATATACTTATAGAGAGTAGTTACCTTTAATATGTGATTCCTCAAACTAAAACTGATCAGTGTTCTAAAAAAGACTCAGTGCCAATTATCTGGGGGAAAAAAACAAAAGAAATTTTCTTCCAGAATAGATTATATTTCATAGATGACCAGATGATATCAAATTATGGATTTTATAGAAGATGATAAATATTATGCTACTGTTAGTAGAAATTAATTTATCTCAATTTTAGTTTTGTGTCTAAAAGAAGAAATTTTCCTGATTCAAACTTAAAAACTTAAATAACCTAATTCTAATTCTTTATAGCAAACTGTATCAATTGGAAATGATAATATCTATTTAATTTGACAGGAAAATCAGGCACAGACAGTTTTATATACATCATACTTTGGTTGTGTCTATATGGTCATGATAAAATAATCGTCAACTGGCAATATAAGTCAGCAGAAAAAAAAAGGAATTATAAATCATCTTGAAATTAATTGTAGCACAGTTTTGTTGATTTTCCTCAAGAAGTTTTTGTCTTAAAAAAATAAATTATCTTAGTTTACAAAAAAAGGATATTCATCTATATACCTGTATAGACACCTAGAGACATTGCAAACAGAAAAATATCCCAGAAATCACACACCTAGGTCTTTAGAATAGAAATGCCATTTAAGATACAACAGTATTTCCAGTTCTCAAAGGCAACTAACAAATATGAACAGCAATTTTGGTTACTGAACAATTCTAGCAGCTGCTTTTCAGAAGATATCTACCCACCATTATTGTTATTTGGTTACTTTCTGACTCTAATTTATATACATGCTTTACTGATAAAATTTTGCTATTAATAGTAAGGATTTATCATCTTCTCATTCTCACGAAATCTTTTAAAGTTGTACTCAATCCTGTGATAGGCCACACTAAAGTTCTTTTTGGTACTTATTACTCCAGAAAGTGTTTAATCTAAGTATTGAGGATTTACAATGCTCAACCAAGTCCCCCTCCAAGAACTGTCATCAGTCAGAAAGAATAGCTTTACCCAAGATCACTTTTTCCCCATCCCACTTCCAATGATTTTTTATGCAGGGGTATGTAAATCTAGTTTTCTTTCCCAGGCAGGACACTTCTGAAGGGTCATTTTGTATCCAACACTTCCTGTGGGATTGATTGAGAGGTCAGCTCCCAGTTCAACTCCCCCCTGTGCCCAATTGTACTTCTTTCCTATAGAGGTTCTTTCTGATAGAGGTAGGAGCTCTGGTAGCTTAGTGCCTAAGGCACTTGACTGCTAACCTGAAGGCTGGCAGTTCAAACCCACCAGCCACTCCTCAGAAGGAAGATGGGGCAATCTACTTCTGTAGTGATAACTGTCTCGGAAACCCAAGGAGGGGTCACTATGAGTAGGGTCCAACTTAACAGCACATAACAACAACAACCTATAGAGGTTAATTCATTAAACAAATCTTTAACTTAGACACCATGGATACCAATCTAAGATTGTTGGTACTAAAAGTGGTCTAAGAAAATAGACTCTAAAGTGAGATTTAAGAATTAGCTCACCCACCCAAAAACAACATTGCCTGCGAGTCGGATCTGACCCATAGCGACCCCTCCTTGAGTTTCCAAGGCGATATCACTTCAGAAGTAGATTGCCCAACCTTCCATCTGAGGAGTGGCTTGTGGATTTGAACTGCCAGCCTTCTGGTTAGAAGTCATATCCCTTAGGCACTATGCCACCAGAGCCAATAGACTGTAAATGAGGACATCATTGATGTTGGGGAATGGGACCATGATAATTTTTGTAATTTTGTGGCTACACAACTGTTAAAACTTACTGATGTTGAACTGGGAAAGGAAAGTCAAGATAGGAAATTCACTTATAAGTACAATGTCTTAAATGGTTGAGCAATATGGAGGAAATATGAATTATAAGAACTAAGGACTTGGAGGGAGCTCTGGTAGCGTAGTGGCTAAGACACTTCCCTGCTAACCAGACGGCTGGCGGTTCAAACCCACCAGCCACTCCTCGGAAGGAAGGTTGGGCAATCCTACTTCCGTAGTGATACTGCCTCGGAAACCCAAGGAGGGGTCGCTATGAGTTGGGGCTGACTCGACGGCACATAACAACAACAACAACAAGGACTTGGATATGTCACTAAGGTCATTAGAACATTAGAGATATACAGTGAAAGGCTAAAGACAATCAATCACAAATTTAAGGTGAAATGTGGAAGTTATAGGGACTTACTAGTAGCATACAAAGACTCTCATCACCTAAATTTTTAAAAAAGGAGGACTCCAGAAAAATAGAACTCCAGAAGATTTTTAATTCTCAACATTTGCATGTCTGCTACACAAAATTAAGGTTCTCACTGAGAAAGAGTAAGAGGAATTTAGTGTGGTATGAGAACATTTGGACCAAACTAACTGAAAATCTTGAGTCTCCAAAGATTCCTAAATGCTCTTGCCCTTTAGGAAGGGCCTATTCCTCCCAATTAAATTAATTCTCTCCCTTTCCTTGAAAATGATGTAGAAGCCTCTGGCTTATAAAACAACAAATATTCATCAACCCACTTTGTCAGCAGATTAATAGCTAGAGTTAAATCATTGTATAACCTGGTTAAGGTCTGTTAAGAGAAAGATGAGACTACACTATGAAAGAGCTACAGAGGGGAGTTAATATGGTAGGAGCCAGGATAATATGTATGGAAATAGGTATTGAGTGTGCTGAACCAAAGGGGGAAAGAACATAAAGTTGGATAAAATCATGGCCTCAATTACTCAGTAACTTGACACTGGACATGGCAAATGTGTTATTTTTCATTTTCATGAGGAAGGATAGTACAAGAAAACTCAAAGTCACAAAATAATAAAAGAACAATGAAATACCTGTGAACCATACACATAATGATTGATACGAGTCTCAAAATGCAATGAAAACTTCTTGCCAGTTTAAGTCAAGGATAGGGAGAATCAGCATGCAAACTCAAGAAATCTGACTCCAAAGTCTTGCTCTTAACCACTGGACTGAAATTTGCTTTATATATATATGACAAAAACAAAACAAAACACCACATGCACACAGACACGTTAGTTGCTGTGGAATAAGTTCTGACCCATGGTGACTGCATGTGTGTCAGAACACAGCTGTATGTACTCCTTAAGGTTTTCAATGGCTGTTTTTTTCAAGGAGATTGCCAGCACTTTCTTCAAAGTGCCTCTAGGTAGACTGAAATCTATAAACTTTAAGTTAGCATTTGAATGTTTCAACCATTTACACCACCCAGACAATATACTAAAAACCCTTAATCCTAAATACAAAGTTACTCAAACATAACAGAGTGAGGAAACTGCAGCCTAGGAGCCGATAGGACGAAGGTAAATTTTCAGTTACAGAGACTCTGAGCAAACTCAGTTAATTCTATCTCAAGCTCTTGATCAATGAAACGTGAATGCTAACAATTACCTTGAAAAGCTTTTTGAAGTTTAAATGAGATATTCAGAGCTTAATACACATTAGTCCTTTTATCCTAGGAAAGATGTTAAAAAAATCCTTTCTCATGCTTTATTGACAAATTTAACCTTGTAGTAACATCCTAATTCTGTTTCCCTGGAAACCTTGTATAAATGGAATGTCAGCATTGTTACTAAGCAACATAAACCAAAAAACAAAACCCATAGCCATCAAGTTGATTCTGATTGATAGCAAATTTAAACGACTGAGTAGAACTGCCCCATAGGGTTTCCACAGTCGTAAATTTTTGTGGAAGCATACTACATTTTTCTCCTGTGGAGAGGTTAGTGGGTTCAAGCTGCCGACCTTTCTGTTGACAGTCAAGAACTTAACTACTGATCACCTAGGCAGCATTCAAAAAACCCAAACTCACTGCCATCAAGTCAATTCCAACTCATAGCGATCCCATTGAGTTTCCAAAGCTGTAAACATTTACAGGAGCAGACTGTCTCACTTTTCTCCTGTGGAGCTGCTGGTGGGTTTGAACCACCAATCTTTGGCTTAGCAGCCAAATGCCTTAACCGCTACACCACCAGATCTCCTTCCTAGGAAGTACTGACTATGTTAAAATGACCCCTGATTAGTAAATTTTATCTGAACAGGTACATTACAAATTAACTATGAATACTTAGTGAAAAACCCTATGATGAAGTATCCTGAGTGACTTCAGTAACAAAGTATGTCCTTTGTTTCTCAAAAGCTCTGCCTATGAGACTGGTATAACAATTTTTGGTTCCTATTTGGAACACCATCACTCTTCTGCAATTTGTCGTACTGTGGCGGCTTCTGGGTTGTGATGCTGGAAGCTATGCCACTGGTGTTCCAAATACCAGCAGGGTCATCCAGGGTAGACCGGCTTCTGCAGACTTTTCAGACTAAGACTCATTCAGAAAAAGGAAAGAGCAGTCCACTTATGAAAAAACTGGCCTCTGAAAACCTATTGAATAAAATGAAGCATTGGTGAAATAGTGCCAGAAGATGAGCCCCTCGGGTTGGAAGGCATTCAAAATATGACTGGGGGAGAATGTCTCCTCAAAGCAGAGTCAATGTTAATGGCACAGATGGAGTGAGACTTTTGGGCCTTTCATTTGCTAATGTGACAAGACCCAAAATGAGAAGAAAGAGCTGCAAAAATCCATTAATAATCAGAATGTGGAATGTACAAAGTATGAACCTAGGAAAATTGCAAGTTATCAAAAATGAAATAGAGGGCATAAAGATTGATATCCTCAGCATTAGTGAGCTGAAATTGGCTGGTATTGGCCATTTTGAATAAGACAGTCCTATAGTAAGACAGTCCTATAATTACTATGCACTATGCTGGTGGTGTAGTACTTAAGGCACTTGACTGCTAACCAGGAGGCTGGCAGTTCAAACCCACCAGCCACTCCTCGGAAGGAAGATTGGGCAATCTACTTCCATAGAGATACTGCCTCGGAAACCCAAGGAAGGGTCGCTATAAGTCAAGTTGACTCAAGGGAAGTGAGTTTGGTTTGTTTATAGTTACTATGCTGGGAATGACAAATTGAAAAGGAATGGCTCACATTCATTGTCAAAAACAATATTTCAAAATTGATCCTGCAGTACTGTGCACTTACAAAGAATATCAATTACTAGTACTATTATTCAAATTTAATTGCCAACCACTAAAGCCAAAGATGAAGAGATTTTACCAACTTCTGCAGTCTGAAAATGACCAAACATGCAATCAACATGCATTGATAATTACTGGTAATTAGAATGCAAAAGTTGGAAACAAAGAAGCATTGGTTGTTGGAAAATACGACCTTGGTGATAAATAACACTGGAGATCTCATGACAGATTTTGCAAGACCAAAGACTTATTCATTGCAAATACCTTTTTTCCAACAACATGAGGAGTGACTATACACATGGACTTTGCCAGATGGAATACATAGGGATCATATTGACTACTGTAGAAAGAGATGATGGAGAAGCTCAATATCATTAGTTGGCACAAGACCAGGGGTTCACTATGGAATAGACCATCAAGTCCTCACATGCACATTGAAACTGAAGAAAATTAAACCAGTCCATGAGAGCCAAAATATGACCTTGAGTATATCCCAACTGAATTTAGAGACCATCTGATAAACAAATTTGATGCATTGAACACCAATGAACAATGACCAGACAGTTGTGGGATGATATCAAGGACATTGTACATAAAGAAAGCAAATGGTCATTAAAAAGAGAGGAAAGAAAGGAAAGAACAACATGGGTGTCCAAAGAGACTCTGAAATTTGCTCTTGAAAGGAGAATAGCTAAAGTGAATGGAAAAAAATGATGAAATAAAGTAACTGAACAGAAGATTTCAAAGACCAGCTCAAGAAGACAAAGTATTATAATAAAATGTGCAAAGACCTGAGGTTAGAAAGCCAAAAGGGAATAACGCACTCAGTGTTTCTCAACTGAAAGAACTGAAGAAAAAAACCCAAGCCTCATGTTGTAGTATTGAGGGATTCTGTGGGCAAAATGTTGAACGACACAGGTAGCATCAAATGAAGATGGAAAGAATACAGTCACTGTACCACAAAGAATTGGCAGATGTGCAACCATTTCTGGAGGTAGTGTATGATCAAGAACTAGTGGTATGGAAGGAAGAAGTTCAAGTTGCACTGAAGAAATTGGTGAAAAACTAGACTCTAGGAATTGATAGAAAACCCATTGAGATATTTCAACAAATGAATACAATGTTGGAAGAACTCACTCATTTATGCAGATATTTGGAAGACAGCTACCTAGTCATCCAAGTAGAAGAGATCCATATAAATGCCATTCCAAAGAAAGATGACTCAACAGAATGTGGAAAGTATCAAACAATATCATTAATATCACATGCAAGTAAAATTTTGCTGAAAATAAATTTAGAAGGGTTGTAGCAATACAATGACAGGGAATTGCCAGAAATTCAAATTGGACTCAGAAGAGGATGTGAGGAATATCATTACTGATGTCAGATGGTTCCTGGTTGAAAGCAGAGAATATCAGAAAGATATTTACCTGTGTTTTATGGACTATGTAAAGGCATTTGACTGTGGGGATCATAAATCGTGGATAACATGGTGAAGAATGGAATTCCAGAATGCTTATTTGTGTTCATGAGGAACCTAGATGAAGAAACTACATAGATGAAGAAGCAGTTGTTTGAACAGAACAAGGGAATAGTGCATGGTTTAAAATCAGGAAAGCTATGTGTCAATTTGTATCATTTGACTATACTGATTCAATCTATATCTGAACAAATAATTCCAGAAACCTGACTATATGAAGAAGATCACGGATTGTGTCAAGATTAGAAGACTCACTGAAAACTTGAGATATGCAGATGAACACAACCTTTCTTGCTGAAAGTGAACATGACTTGAAGCAGCTTCTGATAAAGATCAAAGATTACAGTCTTTAGTATGGATTATGCTTCAACATAAGGGAAATAAAAATCCTCATATTGGGCCAATGAGCAGCATCAAGAAAAATTAGAAGTTGTCAAGGATTTCATTTTACTTAGATTTACAATCAATGTCCATGGAAGCAGCAGTCATGAAAGTTCTGGTAGCATAGTGCCTAAGGCACTTGACTACTAACCAGGAGGCTGGTGGTTCAAACCCACCAGCCACTCCTTGGAAGAAAGGTTGGGCAATCTACTTCCATAGTGATACTGCCTCGGAAACCCAAGGAGAGGTCTCTAGGAGTCGAGTCTGACTCAATGGCACATAACAACAACAACAACATGGCATTGGACAAATCTGCTGTAAAAGACCTCTGTAAAGTGTTAAGGAGCAAGGATGTCACTTTGAAGACTAAGTAAGGCCTGCCTGATTCAAGCCATGGTGTTTTCAATTGTTTCATATATGTACGACAGCTAGACAATGAATAAAGAATGGAGAAGTGTTGATGTCTTTGAGTTATGATGTTGGCAAAGAATATTGAATATACCATGGACTTCTGAAAGAATGGACAAATCTGTCTTGGAGGAAGTACAGACAGAATGCTTCTTAGGAGCATGTTATCAGGAGGAAGAAGGAATCATACTTTGTACAGTAGAGAGTCAGAGAAAAAGAGGAAGACCCTCAATGAGATCCATTGGCACAGTGGCTGCAACAATGGGCCCAAGTGTAGCACAGATTGTGAGGATGGCATAGCACAGGACAGTGTTTCGTTCTGCTTTATTTGGTTTCTTACGATCCAGATCTGACTTGATGGGCTTATGAGTCAAGATGGCTCCACATTCCACCTTACTTTGTCTCTTTCACTGACTATTGAGCTGTAATTGAGGTGACAGAACATATACATCCCCAGAACTACTGTCTGATTTGTTAGGAATATTTCCACTAATGAGAAATTCATGTTGCCGCCCTGCTGTTGCTTCATTGAAAATTTCATTTCTTTGATCTTTTATTATTCCATTTCTTGTCCTATGTTCTTCTAAGTGATTCTGATGCCACATGTAGCCTCTTCAAGTCTTGTGAGTTTGAATGTTTGAATTTAAAATGTAACACTTTTGAGTGTTACATTCCTTTTCCAGATCACAATGTTGTTACTAAAAATCAAGGTATAATTTATTATATCTCAGGGTGACATGGGGTTTGTAGCAACAATAACTATATTTAAGGTTTATAATTAAAATTAAGAATAAACCTTTATAAATAACCTACTGAATTTGTACAACAAAGTTGAAGTGTGATGGACCTCCAATATTCATCAATGAAAATCCAACCCTTCACTTGGTGAAGATTCTTAAAATCAGATTGTAGCAAAGTTTTTCAATGTGGGCTTCTGCATTCCTAAATAACCCAAAACATAGAACCACTGAGTTGCAAAATTTCTAACATTTTATGTGAATTTAAAACGCAAATAAAATTTGGAGAAAAGCTGTCTTATTCAAAACCAGTACTACTGTTAACAGAAGCCAAATGATTTACAAGGTGAAAATCAATAGAGATGAGATTTTTAGTCAGTTTCTCTCAAGAGTTCAGTTTCAGAGTTGATCCAGTACAATGAAAAACTAGTCATATGTTCACTGACCCATGAAGAAATTTTTGGCTTCTGCACTTTGTAAAGGAGACAGGTCTGCAAATGAAACTCATTTCAACCAATTGCACCGGACAGTGAGGAAACATAGGACTGTACAGACCACTTCTTGTTGTTTGACTGACTGCTGTAACAAGAACAATCTAAGACATGCTCTTTAGTTATCCTCTTGAATGCATACAGTACCATGACAACATGAGATATGAAAACAAAGCTGTTCTACTGCCAAACCAGTCATGTCTATTGTGTAGGTATGGTGGTAGAGAAGACAGAGATGCAAGAGCAAAAAAGAGTCTAAAAGGTATTGTTCCATCATACTTATGAGAGCATACTACAACATGGATGAACCTCAAAAACTTTATACTGAGTGAAATAAGCAAGAGAAAAAGGATACATGATATGAATCTACTTATATAAAATATCAGTAATATTAATTTTAAAAAAAGGTTTATTAGTGGTTACCAGGGACTGGGGCAGGGGAAAATGAGGAGTTATTATTTAAGAGGTATTGAGATTTTTATAAGGAGCCTTGATGGCACAGTGGACAAAGTGCTCCACTGCTAACTGAAGGGTAGGCAGTTGGAAGACCCCAGATGCTCCTGGAGAAGCTATGGCGGTCTGCTTCTGTAAGAACCAACAGCCTTGGGAACCCTAAGAGGCAAGTTCTGCTGCATGTTGAAATGGATTTGTTTTCTTTTCTGAATTTCTGCTTAAGGTGATGAAAAACATTCAGAGATGGATAGAAGTGATAATTGTATAACATGGTAAGTATAATTAATGTCACTGAATTTTACACTTAAAAATGGTGAAATTGCCAAATGTTTTGTTATATGTTATATAATATATATGGGAGCTCTGGTGGTGTAGTGCCTAAGGCATTTAGTGAGCTGAAATTGGCTGGTATTGGCCATTTTTAATAAGACAGTCCTATAGTAAGACAGTCCTATAATTACTATGCACTACACTGGTTGTGTAGTACTTAAGGCACTTGACTGCTAACCAGAAAGCTGGCGGTTCAAAGCCACCAGCCAATTCTTGGAAGGAAGGTTGGGCAATCTATCTGTAGTGATACCACCTTGGAAACCCAAGGAGGGGTCACTATGTGTCAGATCTGACTCAAGGGCTGTGAGTTTGAGTTGAGTTATATAATATATACATGCATATATATGTATGTATATTTATATGAAAATTAATTTTTAAAAAAGAAAATAAACAACAGGAAGTATTTTTAATATAAGGAAGAAAAAATCAAAATGCTCCAAATGTCCGCTACTTTTAAAATTCATTTACAGAAGATGTTTACAGAGACACTAGAAAATGACCACAACAGTTCAGGAAATCGAGGTCAAAGTTTTTGGTAAAGAGAGAATAGGAGAGAGAATCTGGTAGTGGCCTGTCAAACTTACACATTTGGTGCACTTAGTGCTAATTGCTTCTGTTGCAGGCACCTGGTTATCAGTTCTCCTTCTGCCCCTGTCCCTACCACATGTTTAGGTAGTCTCATTGTGTAGAAAGGTCCTGACATATTTAACACTAAAATTTGTAGCTGCACATTCAAAAATGTGATTTATTTGTTTTCTCAGTTAAGGTGTGATAACTTATTATATTTAAAATCTTTCTAATATAAAAATAAAGAAAAATTAACATGATAATGACCCTTTTCATTGATCTATTCATTATTAGTAACTTTATTTTTGAGGGGGGAGCTCTGATAACATAGTGCCTAAGGCACTTAACTGCTAACCAGAAGGCTGGTGGTTCAAATCCACCAGCCACTCCTCAGAAGGAAGGTTGGGCAATCTACTTCCACAGTGATACCACCTCAGAATTCCAAGAAGGGGTCACTAGGAGTTGGGTTTGACTTGACGGCACATAACAACAAGAATGCTTTTATTAAACACTTTTTCTTATTTACCTCATAACTCAGTAATATTAATCATTAATAAAAACTGCAAAGCTAGATTTTTAATAAATAATTATTAAATAGCGTAACATCATTTGAAACAATTTTCTCAGTCTATACCAGTTTTCTCAAAATTTTTTGCTGTTATATACCTAACAATTTGCATAATGCCTAGCCTATTTTTCACTTGAAAATATAAAAGAATTAGTGAAGCTTTTATAGTAGTATCTAAGTTGTGTTTTTAAGATTTAGATTCCTATTCACAGAACTGTGGAATTCCCACTCTCACATTGTTTTCCAAGTCACCAGGGATCTCTCATACCTTAGCCATATGCTCTGACTTCCTTCCTCTTGGGACCAATGAATTGTGCATAGTCCCACAGATAATTTTCACACTTAAGCAGTAAATCCCAGGCCTCTGGACTCTTTCCTCTACCATCATGCTTCTTCTCTCTACTCTTCATTCTCATCAATATTCTAATTTATTAAAATTTACCCCATCTTAAAGAAAGAAAACAAATAAGCTCAGAAAACTATCTTGACTTCAATTTCCAATTAAGCTTCTATTCAATTTCTATGTTCCTCTTTATAGTAAAATCCCTTGAATGGCCACTACTAGCTTAGGTCCACTGTAGATCTATTACCATTTCCTTCCTGCCTGCCTCTGGAACTGCCCATGGCTTCCTTAGCTCCATGTGATGGTGATACTATGACTTATTACTCCAAATTTATGAGATGTTTGATATTCCACCATCCCTTCTCCACCTATGTTCACAATGTAGAAGCAGATCTTCATACAGTTGTGGTGCTTTCTTCCTCCTGATGCTGTCTATGTCAGTACCCAGATGTCATATCAGCTCCCCTGTTGTAAGCTAATTTGTCCTCCTCCTTAACCCTGTGCTTCTCTTCTGCTGCTCTTTCATCTTCCTTGTCAATGGCCCCTAAATGTTTCCCCTCCCTAAAATGAGAAAAATCTCTTTCACATCCCATTCTGCTTCACATATCCTGTTTCTTAGGGATTTGAGTTATACAAGTCATTCCAGAGTTACAGCTTCCTCTCCTTGCAGCTCTTTGTTGAATTCCTTACCAGTAAAGGCAATCAATGTGCTACATGCTGTTGTTGTTGTTGTTTGCCTTCGAGTCGGCCCCGACTCATAGTGATCCCTCCTTGGGTTTCCGAGGCAGTATCACTACGGAAGTAGGATTGCCCAACCTTCCTTCCGAGGAGTGGCTGGTGGGTTTGAACCGCCAGCCTTCTGGTGAGCAGTCAAGTGCCTTAGGCACTATGCTACCAGAGCTCCTGTACTACATGCTACTATATTTAAATGATTGCTTCTCTATTACATAAGCTAATTATCTTTAAATGTCTTTCCTAAAGATGAATTACTTCACAAGAACTTTCATGCCAGTGGTGGCCTAGGAATTCCTCTGCAACATTCTTACAATTCTGAACTAAATTCTTAGAATCCTGAATTTTAAGGATATTCAGTATTAACTGTAAAGTGTCTCCATATATTGTTCCTGTTCACAAACATCATACATATATTCTCAAAGTTTGTTAGTGATCATCAAAGCATGGTTATCACTTGTGGGGACACTTGTTGTAACGAAGTATTGGCTCCATAGCAGGCACTTGTAGAATGGTAAAGTTTAAGATATATAACTCTCAGATGGAAAGAAACACCAACAAATAAATAAATAATACCAAATCAACAAACTACCAATAACTACATTAATCTAATATTTTCTATCTCTTCAGTTCAAATACAAAAAGAAAACACAATCTTACAGATTCCATTTGGAGATTATAAAGAATATGTGATACTTTTCAAAAGCGGCTTCCTTATTTGAGAGAAATATTGTGAGAACATAAATCACTAAGGATACTATTACATTCCATTGGGAGGAATCAAGATAACGTGCTTCCTACACATCTTTTTACGAGTAGATATTGTTGAGCAAATGCTGATACACCTAATGGAGAAGTAAAAATTCTATTTATTTTTCAAAGTAATAGGTTATTATAACATCCTATCACTAGAAAAATCTAAAGGAAAATAAGTGTGCTACAGTTACTGTGATAAATAGATGATGTAGCCTTGCTTGTGGAAAGGGAAGGGGACTTGAAGCACTTCCTGATGAAGAACAAAGGCTACAGCCTTCAATATAGATTATACTTCAACATAAGGGGGAAAAATCTTCACTAGGTCAATAAGCAAGATTATGATAAATGGAGAAAATAATGAAGTTGTTAAGGATTTCATTCTACTTGGATCCACAATCAACACACACGGAAGAAGCAGTCAAGAAATCAAATGATGTACTGCATTGGGCAAATCTGCTTCCAAAGACCTTTTAAATGAAAGATGTAATTTGGAAGACTAAGGTGCACCTGACTCAAGCCGTGGTATTTGCAGTGTCTATTACACATACAAAAACTAGACAATGAACAAGGAAGACTGAAGAAGAGCAGATATGTTTGAAGTATGGTGTTGGCAATGAATGTTGAATATACCAGGACTGCCAGAAAAATGAACAGATCTGTCTTGGATGAAGTACAGGCAGAATGCTCCTTAGCAGTGAGAATGGTGAGACTTCATCACACATACTTTAGATATATTACAGGAGGAAACAATTCCTGGAAAGGACATTATATTTGGTAAAACAGTGGGTCAGTGAAAAAGAGAAAGGCCCTCAATAAGATGGATTCATACAGTGGTTGCAACAAAGGATTCAAACAGCAATGATTGTGAGGATGGTGCAGGACCAAGCAGTATTTTATTGTGTTTTACAGGGATTAACTATGAGCTGGAACTGACTCAACAGTACCAAACAACAACAATAACACTTACTGAGCAAAGTAAGTGCTGACACACACCTGTCCTCTCTCTGATACTAAGACTACACAAAGAAACCTTTTCTAGTTTCTCAGAATCATGACATTCAGCAGGGCAGGATTTTTCAATCATTTAAAACCTGTTTCTTCTTGATTGGCATAAAATCTCACCCAAACTTTTAATATTATTTTAGCCTAAAGTTAATCATACATTGTGACTTAAAAATAAAATTAGTTGGATTGAAATATTATTTTATTCTCAAACTACACATATTGTTGTTATTTGCCATCGAGTCGGCCCCGACTCATAGCGACCCCTCCTTGGGTTTCC
>NW_006921603.1:1672264-1676029 GCF_000298275.1 Orycteropus afer afer
CCAGCCTTCTGGTTAGCAGTCAAGTGCCTTAGGCACTATGCAACCAGAGCTCCTACTCTCCATATATACCTCTGTGCTATGCTTCTACTTAGCAAAACATGGTATTGTAAGCCACCGTAGGCTCTCTGTATCCATAAAAATGAGAACAAGAGAGAATGAGAGGTGGAGGAGAAGGAGCAGGAGGAAGAGAAGGATGTAGAGTAGGAAGAGGTGGAATAGGAGGAAAAGGGGGAAATTTTGTGTAGGAAAAACTATACAAATGAGAAAGTGACAGGGGGAGAGAGCAAGGAGAAATGGGCAGGCTGTTGTAGCGGGAGTTTTGGTGCCTAACCAGAAGTCTGGTGGTTAAAACTCACCAGCCATTCCTCAGGAGGAAGATTGGGAAAACTATTTCTGTAGAGATACCATCTTGGAAACCCAAGAAGGGATTTCTATGAGTCAAATCTAATTGACTTGATGGCCGTGAGTTTGGTTTTGTTTTAATCCAAATTAGAGGATAGACCAGAGTATGTTTCATGGGCACAAAGGAAATACTGAACTCTAACATGTACAGATTTTTTTAAAGGATTAAATGTAAGGGCACTGTGATATTGTATAGAAGTTTTGTGATGACATTGCAATAATAGTCATTCGTATCCATCCTTTCTGCTTCTTTGGAAAGTTTTAACAGGCACATTAGAGCTATGCAAATTCTAGGATCCTGCTCCTTCATAACTCACAGATTCCTACCCAGCTCCTCACAACCTTTACAGAAATGGCCCTTCACATCTGCTCACTGTGTCACATTTCACCTTTCTGTGCGAACAATTCTGCTCTCTGGAAAAAAAACTCTTTTATAGAAAACAAATCTAAAAAAATGAGCTATTTGTGACAACAAGTATATCCAAACAGAGAAGTGATTATTGAAACCAAACATTGAAAAATCAGTAGAATAAGACATAAACAAGAGAAAACAAACTTATTGCTACTAAATTGATTCTAATTCATAACTACCCTATAGGACAGAGTAGAAAACCCCCATGAGTTTTCCATGCTGTAATCTTTATGGAAGCAAACTGCCACATCTTTGTCTCAAAGAGCAGCTTTGGGTTTGGATCACTTTTCAGTTAGCAGCTAATTGCTTAACCACTGTTCCACCAGGCTCTAAATAAGACATAAAAACAAAACCAATAAGATAGAGACAGCATAATGCATGAAGTCCCAACTTATTACATTGAAATTTTTGACAAATAAATTCTCTAAAATGAATCATTTTGTATTGTGTAAAGTGAATCAATTATCTGAAACTGGATGGAGATTTTTCTCATTTGAGATCTTGGTTCAAATTTTGGCTTTAACACTTACTGTTTGATCTCAGACAAGTTGCTTAAATTTTCAGAGAAGCAGTTTCTTCACATTAACCTAAAATCATGTAATGTGAGGTTGCTGTAATGTGTAGACGAAGTAAGCATTTTGTTTGTTTGTTTGTTTTTAAGCTACAAGACATTATAAACTATATCCACTCCTCACTTATGGACATGGTTAGGTTTCAAAGACCAGGTCACTATGCAAAATCAGCATTAAGTGTGTTCTGGTTCACACACACACACACACTCATCCCCCACTGTCCATCAGGCACCCCTGAACCATCTTGGAATACGCGTGGCTCATTGATTTCCCATTCCCCAAGAAACCTCCCCACCGCCCTTCCCCACCACGCCTCCCCACTGCTGCGGAGCTATGGGGATTGGAAATGGTGGTGGTGCTTGTTTGTTGCCTGCAGCTCACTGCTTCCTACAATCTGCTCTGGGCAGGGAACCTGAAGCCCACCTTGGGCATGGACTCTGCTCATCCTACATCCACACCAGTGCCACTGTCCTGCCTGGTCCTCTACTGATCACCTCAGCATCTTCGAAACCCTCGCCCTGTCTTTTCTATGGAAATAGATAACTAAGGAATAGGAACCTTACTATTAATTTCAGTTTTCTAGACTTATATCCAACTCTTTCTTCTGGGACTGAAAAGACTTGAAAGTAACATAAATAACATCACACCAAGAAGTAAAAGTACACAGGAAAGAAAACTTTCCCGTATTTATAGTACTTACTCCAATGTGATGTAGAAAAATCCAGAATATTTGAATATTCCTGCCAGCATGTTAATAAAGAGATGTTTTGGTTACCTGGTGCCACTCTGACAAGAATATACCACAAATAGGATGGCTTGAAGAAACAGGAGTTTATTCTTTTTCAGTTTGAAGGCTTTAAGTCCGAGTTCAAAGTGCTAGGCTTTAGGGGCTGGGTGAAAGCCCCTCAACCTTGGTCTTTGCCTCCTGCTTCTGGCCCACTGAAGCTAGAGGCTTTTCTTCACTTAGCTGCTGAGGCTGACAAACCCAAGGTTGACAAGTAAAAAGGCACAGTCCCAATGTTACCAAAACACATGGTGGGCCATTCAGTAATTCAAGTCCATTGAAAGTCCTGGAATCCGTAAGCTAGAGACTGTCCCCCGAGGTTTCTCCTTATATGAAGGAAGCAGACATACCTAAGGAAGCTACTCAGCTTCTCACAGTAGATTACACAATGGAGTTGATTACCAGTCTCATCATGGGAATACTACATCCAGCTGCCCAGCCACTTAACCAGGCCCAGCCAAGCTGACACACAACTTTATAGCAGGTGAGGTATATTGATAGCAAGAAAATGAAACTAGGTCTTGAAGACAAACTACAGGACTACAAGGAATTTATGCTCCAAAAAGGGGGAGGGGTGGAGCCTTAAGTAGTCACTATTTGGGTTGTTGTTTTTGAAAGATGCCATCTAATTAGTTTTGGTTCATAGTGACACTATGTACAGCAGAATGGTATGTAAGTAATAAGAATGGTATAAGAAACAGTCTTATACCATTCTTACAATTGCTATGTTTGACCCTATTGTTGCAGCCACTGTGTCAATACATCTCATTAAGGGTTTTCCTCTTTTTTGCTGGCTGTCTGCATTACCAAGCATCTGTTCATTCTTCTGTCAGTTCAAGGTACATTCTGTATTCTTTGTCAACACCATAATCCAAATGCACCAATTCTACTTTTGTCTTTCTTATTTGTTGTCCAACTTTTGCATTCATAGGAGGCAACTGAAAAACCATGGCTTGTATCTGGTGCACTTCCATCCTCAAAAAGACATGTTTGCTGTTCCAAACTTTAAAGAGGACTTTTACAGCAATGCAAGACATCATTTGATTTCTTGGCTGTTGCTTCCATGGGTGTTGATTGTGCATCCAATAAAATGTAATCCTTGACAATTTCAATATTTTCTCCATTTATTACGATGCTGCCTATTGGTCCAGTTACAAGGATTTTTGTTTTCTTTATGTTGAGGTATAATCCACACAGAAGGCTGTAATCTTTGGTCTTTATCAGTAAGTACTTCAAGTTGTTTTTGCTTTCAACAAGCAAGGTTGTGTCATCTGCATATTGTAGGTTGTTAAGGAGTCTTCCTCCAATCCTGATGCCATGTTATTCATATAGTCCAGGTTCTTGGATTATTTGCTCAGCAACTGCAAGATCCATCTGTTGACTCTGGCAGTTATATGATCCTTTCTAATCTATAAGTTAAGAAAAATGAGGGAGGCGGGGCAAGATGGCGGACTAGGCAGAAGGATTGCACAGACCCTCTTCAACAAAGAAAAGGGAAACCAATTAACACAAACAAAGAAGATAATCTTAGACCCCTGAGCCTTGAAGGAAAGGATGCAGATTTGGACTAAACCCCAACTAGCAGAAGAATTTGC
>NW_006921603.1:1681847-1684668 GCF_000298275.1 Orycteropus afer afer
TGCCATGGACAATTCATTTGAGATATTGATATGAAAGAAATTATAAAACCATAAATATCATTGTACTATTACAGGTGGTTCCCACACCTGATTATTAATACATACGATATCAAAGCAGTTTTTTCAACTGATTGCTATATTAAAAAAAATAAATTATGATTTTCTATCAATTTTGAGGTTGTCACATTTAATTGAGTCAACATTTCATCATCAGATCTATTTATGTCTTTTATTAAGCATTCCACTGATATTTGATAAACTGCTTGGTCCTTGTATTTTAAGATTCTTATAAATGAGATAATTAACTAAGCAGTTACTATTTTGGCCTTGCTATTTTGATATTGTGTCTTATAGTAACAGGAAAAAAAATATATATATATGGTGTTATTTTCTCACATCCATGAGCACAGGTTCCTACTTGTCTGTCATTTTTCAGTACTATGGTGGATTATGTCTTGCTGTGATGCTGAATGTGATGCCAACAGTATTTCAAATGAAAGATAGATTTCAGCAGAGCTTCCAGACTAAGACAGACCAGTACGAAGGACCTGGCAATATATTTCTAAAAAAAATTGGTGAGTGAAAAACTTATGAATAACAGCAGAACATTGTCTGATATACTGCCAGAAGATGAGCCCTTCAGATTGGAAGACACCAAAAATATGTCTGGGAAAAGCTACCTCCTCAAAGTGAAGTCAGCCTTAGTGATGGGGATGCAGTAATGCTTTCAGGTCTTTCATTTGCTGATGTGGTATGACTCAAAATGAAAAGAAACAGCTGCAAACACCCTTTAATAATTGGACCATAAAATGTACAAAGTATATATCTAGGAAAATTGGAAGTCACCAAAAATGAAATAGAATGCATACAAGATGATATCCTAGGCATTAGTTACAAGAATGGACTGGTATTGACCATTTTGAATTGGGCAATCATATGGTCCATTCTACTGGGAAGGACAAATTGAAGAGGAAAGCCATCACATTCATCATCAAAAAGAATATTTCTAGATCTATCTTGAAGTACAACATTGTCAGTGATATCAGTGATACACCTACAAGGAAGACAAGTTAATATGACTATTATTCAAATTTACACACCAACCACTAATGCCAATGAAGAAATTGAAGAGTTGCACCAACTTCTACAATCTGAAATTGATCAAACATGCAAATAAGATGCATTGATAATTATTGGTGCTTGGAATGCAAAACTTGGAAATAAAGAAGGATGATATGGTCTTGCTGATAGTAATGATGCCAGAGTTAGCATAAAGAATTTTCCAAGACATTAACTTACTCATTGCAAGTACCTCTTTTTCAACCACATAAACCATGACTATATACATGGACCTCTTCAGATAGAATACACAGGGATAAAATTTACCACATTTGTGAAAAGATACAATGTAGAAATTCAAAATTTATCATCCATCAGAACAAGGCCAGAGACCAACTACAGAACAGATCATCAGTTGCTCACTTGATCGTTCAAGTCGAAACAAGTCTGTGAGAGACAAAGTATGACCATCAGTGTTCTCTAAAATATTCTATCTCTGGGTCTATATCTGCCTTCCTTTGGCAAATATCACTCTCCTAAATTTCCATATTAGAACAGAAACCGTATGACAGCCTCCATTGCTCAGCATCCTTCCTCCATAAAGAGAGAAGAATAGAAGAAGGTAAACAACTCTTTTCTTTGCCTAGAAGATCCTTCTCCCTTATATCTACATGTAAAAGTCCATCATGTTCTTCAAGGACAGCTAGCTCATCCCCAACATCAGTACCAGAATTATCCTATCATAACACTTGCCAGTCCTGTTTAATACCATACAGCTTTAGGTTCAAGTCTAAACTTTTAAACATGGCTTATAAACCCTTCATGATCTAATTTCTGTTATTATATTATTTATATAGTTACCTAAGTGCACATTTTTTTCATATTTTTCTCTCTTTACAGTAACTGTAATGCATAATAAAGTGTTAGCACTACCAATTATTATTTGCATTAGGTATGCTTGGGCAACTGTGCTTAGCACTGGGGATGAAAAGATCTTCGGGAACAAAAACTACAGTAAGAACCTAAAATTACATTTTAAATAGATGATAACATCTAAACAAAATTATAAGTAGAGATTTGTTAAGTGAGCAGGGGGCAAAATTCATTACTGAAAAAAAAAGCATTGGCTCTGCTTCCAGAGTTTCTGATTCAATTGGTCTGAAGTGGGCTCTGATATTTGCATTTCTAACAAGTTTCTGGGTGATGTTTATATTATTGGTTTGAGAAAAGCATGAATTTTAAGGAGAATCATTGTTGCTAGCACTAGGCCCTGCTCTGTGGTTTCCAAGAATACACTGTTTGTGAATTTTACTTAAATTGCATAAATTAAGGGTCCTGTTTCCTACCAGGGAGCTCTGGTAGCATGGTGCCTAAGGCATTTGACTGCTAACCAGAAGGGTGGCAGTTCAGACTCACCAGCCACTTCTTGGAAGGAACACTGGGCAATCTACTTCCACAGTGATACTGCTTCGGAAACCCAAGGAGGTCGCTATGAGTTGGAACAGACTTGACAGCAGTGAGTTTGGTCTGATTTTTTGGTATTTCCTACCAAACTATTGATATGTTAAGTATCCACAATATCTTATCTAAAATAATTTAATAATAATGTGAAAGACTTGTTATAAATTGAATTGGCTCATATTAAAGAATGTTTAATACATATTAAGAAATTAGTAAATGATCTCAAATAAAATTTTTAAATAACCAAATCAATTTAATGTTTTTGCTTGATTTTATGTTTGTTGTTGTTGTTGTTAAGTGC
>NW_006921603.1:1687143-1716323 GCF_000298275.1 Orycteropus afer afer
CTCCTTTGTGATGATGAATGCCACGCCATTCCTTTTCAAACTGTCATTCCCAGCATAGTAGATCATATGGTTGTCTGATTCAAAATGGCCAAAACCATTTTATGTTTACAACTTATTAAAATAGCACTAGAAATTCACAGGTAGAGTATCACTAATAAAGTTTCACTGCTTAAGAATTAAAAAAAAAAAGATTTTGTATACATCCACTTGAGCAGAAATGCTGAAATTGAATTATTACAAATTTACAGTTTAGAAATAGTTACTTAAGATATGCATCTCAACAAAATGTAGGAATAAGCAACAATATACAATGAAATGAAATAAATAATTTAATAAAACAATTTTCATATTTTTATAAAAATAAGGAAAATGCAAGTAAAAACTATAACCAAATTTGATAATGTGGTGAAAACAAAGTATTGAAGCCAAAATTGTAAGGTTTGTAAATATTCATCAGTGAAAATCTAGCAACACTTCATGGTTTCAGTAATTCAGATTTGTTACTGAATAAGTATCATAAGAATTCAAATAAGACAGTAAATATAATTTATTCTTATCATATTTTAATTACCCTTACAATTTCATAAGTTCACTTACTAGCTTACTAGTAAATAGCTTTAAAGTTTTTAAATTAAATTCTGAGATGGCACATATTATTATTCATCAAAATTTCTGGAAGTTTTTTTTTTTAACTTTTTATTGTGATTTGGGTGAAAGTTTACAGAATAAATTGGTTTTCCATTCAATAGTTTGTATACATTTTTTTTCATGACATTGATTGTAATCCCCACAGTGTAACAGCATTCTTCTCACTTTCTCCCTGTGCTTACCATTGCTCTTTGCCTTTCTTTCCTATCCATTCTTGCCTTTTGAGACTTATCCCTACATAAATGCTGCACTTTTGATTTTTTATGGTTGATTGTTCTAAAGAGTTCACATCTCCCTGGTGTTACCGTTCACCTAATAGGTTTGTCTAGTGCTTGACTAAAAGCTGAACCACAGGGATGAGTTCATTCCTGGGCTTGAAGGGTGACTAAGGGCCATAGTCATGGGGATTCCACCACTTTGTCAGACCAGTAAGCCTGGAATTTTCAACTATTCTGAGTTTTGCTCTACATGTTTTAGTGGGAGTCTTTTAAATGATTGTTGTTGTTGTTGTTGTTATGTGCCATCGAGTCAAACCCGACTCATAGCGACCCCTTCTTGGGTTTCCGAGGCAGTATCACTACAGAAGTAGGATTGCCCAACCTTCCTTCCGATTATATGCATAGTCTTAGGCTTACAACGATTAATTTTATGTTTAATATAATGAGAACTAACCATTCTCCCCACTGAAGGCAGGAAGGAGGGAAGGTCAGGGTCGACAGTGGCAGAATCCAGGTGAGGGGAGGGTGACAGCCCCCACCCAAAGGCAGGAAGAAGGGGAAGCCAGGAGTGACAGTGACAAGATCCAGGTAAGCCCAAACCCAAAGACAAGAAGGAAGGGAAGCCAGGGCCGATGGTGACAGGATCCAGGTAAGACAGAGAGATTTCAAACAGCAAAGGCAGATGAACTTGTTTGTCAGTTTCTTGTACCATGGTGGCTTGTGTATTGCTTTGAGGCTAGAGGCTGTGCTTTCAGCGTTTCAAATGCCAGCAGGGTTACACATGGTGCACAGGTTTCAATGCAGATTACAGACTGAGACAGACTTGGAAGAAGGAAGAGGCCATCGACCTCTCAAAGAACTGGCCAGGGAAAACCTTATGAATAGCAGAGAAACACTGTCTGATGAATTACTGGACAACTTTGTGAACAGCCCAGAAATAATGTCCAATACAGTGCTGGAAGATGAGCCCCTTAGGTTGGAAGATGCTCAAAATAGGAGTGGGAAAGAGCTACCTCATCAAGTAGAACCAAGCTTAATGAGATGGGTAAAGTAAAGCTTTTGGGGTCTCCATTTGCTGATGTGGCATGACTCAAACTGAGGAAAAACAGCTGCAAACATCCATTAATAATCAGAACATGGAAGGTATGATGTATGAATCTGGGAAAATTGGAAGTTGTCAAAAATGAAATGGAACTCATAAAGATTGATATCCTAGGCATTAGTGAGCTAAAGTGGACTGCTTTTGGCCATTTTGAATCAGACAACCATATGATCTACTATGTTGGGAATGACAAATTGATGAGGAATGGTGTGGCATTCATCATCACAAAGGATGTTTCAAGATCTGTCCTGAACTACAATGCTGTCAGTGATAAGATAATATCCATACGCTTACAAGGAAGATCCATTAATATGACTATTATTCAAATTCATGCACCAACCACCAAAGCCAAAAATGAGGAAATTGAAGATTTTTATCAACTTCTGCAATTTGAAATTGACCAAACGTTCAATCAAGATGTGCTAATTATCACTGGTTACTGGAATGGAAAAGTTGGAAACAAAGAAGAATCACCAGCAGTTAGAAAATTTGGCCTTGGTGACAGAAATAATGCTGGAGATTGCATGATAGAATTTTGCAAGACCAACTACTTATGCATTGCAAATATCTTTTTTCAACAACACAAACAGGGGGTATACATGTGAACTTCACCAAATGGAGTATGCAGGGATCAGGTTGACTACAACGGTGGCAAGAGGTGATAGAAAATCTCAGTATCTTTAGCCAAAACAAGGCCAGGAGGTGTTTGCGGAACAGATCATCAACTGCTCATATGCAAGTTCAAGTTTAAGCTGAAGACAATTAAAACAAGAACACCAGAGCTAAAACAAGACTCTGAATCTATCCCTCCTGAATTTAGAGATGATCTAAAGAATAGAATTGATACATTGAAAACTGATGACTGGAAACAAGAAGAATTGTGGGATGACATCAAGAACATCATCCACGAAGACAGCAAAAGGTCATTTAAAAGACAGGAAAGGATGAAAAGACCAAAATGGATGTCAGAAAAGACTCTGAAACTTGCCCATGAGTGAAGAGCAGCTAAAGCAAATGGAAGAAATGATAAGATAAAAGAGCTGAACAGAAGATTTCAAAGAGCAGCTCCAGAAGACAAACTCAAGTATTATAATGCAATGTGCAAAGACTTGGAGTTAGAAAACCAAAAGGGAAGAATACTCTCAGCATTTCTCAAGCTGAAAGAACTGAGGAAAACTTTAAGTCTCGAGTTGTAATGTTGAAAGATTCTATAGGCAAAATATTGAATGATGCCAGAAGTATCAAAAGAAGATGAAAAAAATACACAGTCACTGTACCAAAAAGAAATGGTCAATGTTCATCCATTTCAGGAGGTGGCATATGATCAAGAACCAATGACATTGAAGGAAGAAGTTGAAGATGCATTGAAGGAAGTAGTGAAAAACAATACTCCAGGAATTGAAGGACTACCCATTGATATGTTTCAACAAAAGGATGCCATGCTGGCGGCACTCACTTGGCTATGCCAAGAGATTTGGAAGACATCTACTTTGCCAACTGACTGGAAGAGATCCATATTTGTAAACATTCCAAAGAAAGGTGATCCCACAAAATGTGGAAATTATTGAACAATATCATTAATATCGCATGCAAGTAAAATCTTACTGAAGATAATTCAAAAATGGTTGTAGCAGTATATTGACAGAGAACAGTATATAGACAGAGAAATGCAGGCTGGATTCAGAAGAGGACATGGAATGAAGGCTACCATTGCTGATATCAGATGGATCTTGACTAAAAGCAGAGAATATCAGGATGATGTTTACTTGTGTTTTATTGACTATGCAAAAACATTTGATTTTAAGGATCATAACAAATTATGGGTAACATTGAGAAGAATGGGAATACTAGAACACTTAATTGCACTCATGAGGAACTTGTACACAGACCAGGAGGCTGTCATTTGAACAGAACAAGGGGATACTTCATGGTTTAAAATCAAGAAGGGAGTGCATCAGGGTTGTATCCTTTCACCATACATATTCAATCTGTATGCTAGCAAATAATCCAAGAAGCTGGACTATATGAAAAAAAATGTGACATCAGGATTGGAAGAAGAATCATTAACAAGCTGCAATATGCTGATGACACAATTTTTCTTGCTGAAAGTGAGGATGACTTGAAGCACTTACTGATGAAGATTGAAGACTACAGTGTGCAGTATGGATTACATCTCAATAAAAAGAAAACAAAAATCCTCACAACTGGACCTATAAGCAGCATCATAATAAATGGAGAAAAGATTGAAATTGCCAGACTTTACACTGTTTGGTTCTATAGTCAAGGCCAATGGAAGCAGCAGTGAGTACATCAGATGACATATAGCACTGGGCCAAGTGGCTTCAAAGGACTTCTTTCAAGTGCTGAAGAGCAAAGATGTCTCCTTGAAGACTAAGGTGCACCTGAGCCAAGCCATGGTATTTTCACTTGCCTCATACGCATGTGAGAGCTGGATAATGAATAAGGAAGACCGAAGAAGAGTGGATGCTTCTGAGTTGTGGTGTTGACAAAGAATGCTGAAAGTGCCACGGACAGCTGAAAGAACTAACAAATCTATTCTGGAGTAAGTGCAGCCGAAATGCTCCTTGTAAGCGAGAATCTCCAGATTTCGTCCCACATACTTTGGTCATGTTGTCAGAAGAGACCATTCCCTGGTGAAGGATGTCATGCTTGGTAAGGTGGAAGGTCCACGAAAGAGGGGAAGGCCCTCAATGAGGTGGACGGACACAGTGGCAACGGCAATGGGCTAGCTCCAGTATATCAAGGATCCTGGAGCTAGCGTGGGACTGGGCAGTGTTTTGTTCTGCTGTGCATAGGGTTGCTATGAGTTTGAGATGACTGGACAGCGTAGTGCCTAAGGCACTTCACTATTAACCAAAAGACTGGCAGGTCAAACCCACCAGCCACTCCTCGGAAGGAAGATGGGGCAATCTACTTCCGTAGTGATACTGCCTTGGAAACCCAAGGAGGGGTCTCTATGAGTCGGGTCCCACTCGAGGGCACATAACAACAACAACAATGGACAGCACCTAATAACAACAACAAAGTGTTTTGGCAGCTGAATAAATACTATAAAATATAGCTAATTTAGTAAGAGTCTGAAAAAGCTCTCAGCAAAATTCAGTCATATTATAAATTAAAATTCTGAAAGTCAAGTGACTTGTGTGAGAAAAAAAATATAGCTAGAGTTTACTATAATCCTCTCAGTATCTGGAGCTTGCTTTATCTATCTGTCTATCTATCTATTTATTTTTGGTGCAGACAAATTGCCGTGGTTAATTTTATATGCATACACACACATACACAATTACTGTTACCTGTGTGTACCTGAGGTAAAGTAATTTAAGTCTAAGATTTTTTTCAAAATTTTAGGAAACTCTATAGGCATTGTGCCTTTCATGAGAAAAAAAAAAAAAAAGAGTGTAAGAAAGTTCAAGTAATTTTCACAAAGATTTTAAGAACTGAAAATTTACATTATCCTATGTCAGGCCATAATTCCTTTCCTTCCCAAGTCAACAGAGAAACTACTTTACGTAATGTGCAGAAGGGTTCTGATAGAGAGGACCTTATTAAGAAGGGCATGTTTCATATGCATTATCCATCCTTTGTTCAGTGAGAATTCTGATCATGTTAGGCCAATGAACTTGTCACTTCATTTCATACTCCAAATAGGCCAACATCAGAATCTTGCCTATGCCAAACCTCAAAAGCCTAAATATATATACCATGTGACTAGGAATTGATGCACATAACAACAACAGGAATTGAGCTGAGGTTTACTCTGTTTTTACCATTTTGATTTACTCTAGTTATCTATTGCTGAATAATAAATTAGTTGCTGTTGAATTGATTCCAACTCCTGAGGACCTCATGTGTGTCAGAATAGAACTGGGCTCCAAAGGGTTGCAATGGCTGATTTCTCAGAAGTCGCTCACCAGGCCTTTCTTCTGAGGTGCTTCTGGATAGACTTGAGTCCCCAACCTTTTTGTTAGCAGTCAAACTCATTAACTATTTGCACTACAGAGACTTTGCTTAATAACAACTTTTCCCACACAAATACTGTGGCCCTCAAATGACAGCTATTTCTTTGCATATATCCCTGCAATGTGGGTGGGGCGCTTCTTCAGATCTTGGCAGGGATTTCTCTGAAGATTGAGTTTAGCTGGTGGATTGATTGGGGCATAAGCTCCACTGGGTCTTTTGCATGACTTAGCATTTTCCTCTCTCCTTTGTAGTCTCAGGGCACCCCTTTTCCAAGCAGTCTTCCTTTAGATGGTATCTCCAGCAGGGTGTTCAGATTTCCTATGGGGTGGCTCAGGGTTCCCCAAAGTGCAAAAGCAGGAGCTTCCAGACCTTTCATGTTTCATGCTTAGAACCAGGACTGTGCTGTTTTTCCCTCACCATAATGGTATGAACAAGTCACAGGGTTAGCTCACATTTAAGGGATGGTTTTAAATGCCAAAAGTTATTATTCACTGGGATCCATTGCTGTAGCAGACTGACAAACCATTTGATAGTAAAGTTCGCAAATATCTATTACTGAACCAAAAAGATGAAGATATATTTGTTTAACACATCTATTCCAGCACAGCTAACTAGAGATGAAAATGTTATGCATACCCGTATATGTATACCCATTTGATGCCATTCTCCACTAAAGAACTTCAGCAATGTTCCAATGGAAGGTAGAGGTTTTAACTTTTCTGCCTGAGTTCATTCCAAATTCCACTTTAAAATTAAGCTTCTGGATGAGTATTAATATTTAATAAAACTTCAAACATAACTGGATGGAGTAAACTTGACACATTCTTCTTAATATAAAGTTACCTGGATTTATAGTGATGATCAATTAATGAGATTTATATCCTCAGAAAACACACAAAAATTAAGATCTTTACTGTATAGTAATTGATTCACACAGCTATCTATGAAACAAAATAAATATAGAAATAGCAAACTAAGACAGGGAGTCCTTTAATTTGTTTAACTAAGGTGACAAGAGGAATCTTGTTAAAAATCAAATCAATAAATCATTTTCCTTTACAAAAGAGAAGATTAACACAGGGGCCACTAATATTTCTTTGCCTACAAAGTAAGTTATAAATTTATCTTCCAGTTGGTGCAAAAATGATGTGACACTGGACTTCGCCTAATTTCAGGAGGGAGGAGAATCAAGATCAAGATTAGCCCAAAGCTGATTCTTATGAAGTGTCAGACATACTTCCATTCTCCAAACTTTTTACCAAATCTGGGACCAACTGTCCCTCCCACGGTATTCTCTACTTCTTTGTTGGGTTTGATAATTTGTTGCAATGGACACACACAACTCAGCAACTGGAAATATGATTATAGGATTTATTAGGGAAATAACAGGCTCCAATTCAGGATCAGGATCAATCTGAAAGTAACAGGAACAACTCAAGATACAGTTCTTTGATCAGGATAGCTTCTCAGCTACTGCTACTGGGCCCTTGCGCTTGTCTGAGACCCTCATCTCAGCCCCGACCTGGGCCTGGGCCTGGCCTCTGCCCTACTTGAGAAATTGTTATAACTCTATGTTTAGCTCTTGATGACAGTGATATCCTCCTCAAATCTCTAAAATTGAATTCCTTTAAGCCTAGCAGGATTGCAAAACTGACAATCCCCTACAAAAGTTCCATGCACATTATTTAAATAGTCAACAACACCTAACAACAGCCCCTTAAAAGCGAAAAACATTGTTCTTAGTCAGAGGAGTCTTATTTGGGATTCAGATCCATCATGGTGGGAGCAAAGGGACAGAGCAGAGATAGTGATGCTGTGTGAGAATTTGTCTTTGCAATAATTATTCTAATATCTGTTGAATAACTTCTGTCTTAACTGTTGTGTTGCTTGACATAATGGAGCTTGACTTACCTGATCCCTCTCTGCTTGAACCAACATTATTATTTAAAGAGCCCCTATTGTTCTCCGAGTCTTTTATTTTTTTAATATTTCTTTTATTTTAACAATTAGGCAAATGCCAAAACCCAAAAAGGCTGTTCAATTCCTTGCAGACACAAGACAGAAGACCTTCATTTTACCATCCCCATTAGAATTCTTTAAGAGGAAATAGTGTATTATATGGTCAGATCAGGAAATTCCGCCAGGTGAGGGAATGAAGAAAATCTGTTTTTATAGATCTCCATGGATCAGTCCTGATTTAATCAATAGCTTCTAGACTGACAGAAACTAGATCCTTTACTTTATCTTGCCCTGGAAATGAATGATGCTTTGTTTATTAAAAATAAATATAAATAAAATCTAAACATGAACAGAAAAAGTAAATAGGAGTTGAGTTGTATTTTCAAGATTTATGCTTAGGTTTTATTCTCTGTTACTTTGTTACCAAGCACCACAATCCCACTGCACTTATAAATGAATCTTATTGATGGATTACTTCTAGGGAAGAAAAATAAATAAATAAATGAACGGAAAGTAACTAAACATATGTTAGCTAAAGTTTTCACTCACGAATGGATCAATAAAGTCCAGGCATTAGAGATAACTACTCCTAATGAAAATGTACAAGTGTTCATCATCTTATAATCAATACAGTAAATAAACTATTTGACAAACTTGTTTCTGCCTATTTTCTCTCTTCCTACTCCAACTCTAGTAAAGCTTTCATGTCAGTGACCTCAATCATTTGTTCCTCTTTGTCTCTCTCTACAATGCAAAACGGTCATAGACAAATTTAAATATAAACCAAAAACCAAACTCACTGCCGTGGAGTCGGATCTGACTCAAAGCGACCCTTCCTTGGGTTTCTGAAGCGGTATCACTACAGAAGTAGATTGCCCAACCTTCCTTCCAAGGAGTGGTTGGTGGGTTTGAACCACCAGCCTTCTGGATAGCAGGCAAATGCCTTAGGCACTATGCTACCAGAGCTCCTAAATTTAAATATAGACATGCACAATGTATATTTATATAAGATTATATACAAAGAATATATATTATATATGTTGTTATTATGTGCCATCAAGTCGGACCTGACTCATAGCAACCCCTCCTTGGGTTTCCGAGGCAGTATCACCACGGAAGTAGATTGCCCCATCTTCCTTAGTGGGTTTGAACCGCCAGCCTTCTGGTCTTCTGGTTAGCAGTCAAGTGCCTTAGGCACTATGCTACCAGAGCTTTATATGTATGTTGTTGTTGTTGTTGTTATGTGCCGTCAGGTTGGACCCGACTCATAGCGACCCCTCCTTGGGTTTCCGAGGCAGTATCACTACAGAAGTAGACTGCCCCATCTTCCTTCCAAGGAGGGGCTGGTGGGGTTGAACCACCAGGCTTCTGGTTAGCAGTCAAGTGCCTTAGCCACTATGCTACCAGAACTCCCTTTATAAAATAGAAAAATTATTGTTTCCTCACTAAAATGAAATTTGCTACTTCAAGAAGTGGAGATAGAGATAAAGTTTTGGAAATCTGATCTATTTCCTCACTGAAAGCTTAAATCCATGATTTTCTGTCCTCTTTCTTCACGTGGAGAGATTTTTTTGCTTCTCTGTACATTCTCTTTTGAAGTCTCCTTGGAAAAAGAGGGACTATTGTGTTTGGTTGACTCTTGGTCAGCACAGACCATAGTATTTTAGTTATCTAGTGCTGCTATAACTAGTGCTGCTATAGGAGCTCTGGTAGCACAGTGCCTAAGGCACTTGACTGCTCACCAGAAGGCTGGCGGTTCAAACCCACCAGCCACTCCTCGGAAGGAAGGTTGGGCAATCCTACTTCCGTAGTGATACCGCCTCGGAAACCCAAGGAGGGGTCGCTATGAGTTGGGGCCGACTCGATGGCAAACAACAACAACAACAACAGTGCTGCTATGATAGAAACATGACAAGTAGGTGGCTTCAGGTAACAGAAGATTATTTTCCTCACAGATTAGGAGGCTAAAATCTGAATTTAGGACACTAGCTCTTGGGGAAGACTATCTCTCTCTGATGGCTTTGGGAGAAGGTCCTTGTCTCTTTTCAGCTTCTGTTCCACAGTTCCTTAGGAATCTTCATGTGCAATGACATGTAACTTCCCCCATCTGTGTTTTCCTCTTCTTGCCTAATCTTCTCATTTATTATCTCAAAAGTGATTGTTTCAGACACGCCCTACTTAGATATGGCCTCATTAAGAAACCAAAGAAAACTCTTCTCTTAAATGGGATTACATTGACAGTATAGGTGTTGTTGTTGTTAGGTGCCATCCAGTTGGCTCCGACACATAGCAACTCTACGGACAACAAAACGAAACACTGCCTGGTCTTTCTCCATCCTCACCACTCTTGCTGTGTGTGAGCCCATCATTGCAACCACTGTGTCAACCCATCTCACTGAGGGCCTTCCCCTTCTTTGCTGACCCTCCACTTTACCAACCTTGATATCCTTCTCCAGGGAATGGTCCCTTCTGACAACATGACCAAAGTAGATGAGATGAAGTCTGACCATTCTCACTTCCAAAGATCATTCTGGCTGCACTTCTTCCAGGACAGATTTGTTTATTCTCATGCCAGTCCATGGTACTTTTAGTAGTCTTCAATTCCACAATTCAAAGGCATTACCTCTTCAAACTTTATTATTCATTGTCCAGCTTTCCCATTCATATGACGTGATTGAAAATACCATGGTTTGAGTTAAGTGCACGTTAGTATTCAAAGTGACATCTTTTCTTCTTAATACTTTAAAGAGGTCTTTTGCAGTAGATTTTCCCAGTGCAATACAATGTCTGATTTCCTGACTGCTGCTTCCTTAGATGTTGACTGTGAATCCAAGTGAAACGAAATCCCTGACAGCTTCAATCTTTTCTCCATTTACCACAATTTTGCTTATTAGTCCAGATGTGAGAATTTCAGTTTTCTTTATGTTGAGGTATAATCCATACTGCAGACTGTACTCTTTGATCTTCACCAGTAAGTGCTTCAAGTCATTTCACTTTCAGCAAGCAAGGTTGTGTCATCTGCATATCACAGGTTAACATTTTTTCCTCCAATAGGGGTTAGAATCTAGAAACATATATTTTTTGGGGACACAATTCAATATATAACACATGGTATGCTAAATGGGCAAGTTCAGGTCTTTCAGAACACTCTTTCCTTCTGATCTCTGTTGTACTTACTGCAGCCACCTGAGGCTGGCTGGCATCTTCATTTATCCAATGAAATGGATAGGCTGAGTAGGAAGACTGCTAGTGGCTCAGCCATATTTCTTTCATTTTCTACTCAGAAACACTTTCAAGTATGCCTTACCAATGATTTTGAATGCCAAAGATGGAATAGAAAGAATTTAGTCTTAAATCTGATCAGTGACTTCCTTTTCAATTTTTGAGCTTTTTCAAAGAACACCAGCATATGATCAGCAACTGTATCATATTTTTATTTTGGCTTCAATAGAGGTAAGAAAAGGAGCTATTACCTTGCATTTAAATAAACATAAAATAGCAACTAGAAAAAGTAAAAAAATATTAATGTAGGGATTACTTGTGGGATAGATAATCTAAGTTATATCACCAACAAGCATTCTATTCCTCCTTCTTCTATTTCTTATTTTCCAGCATTGTTATTGGACATGTTATTTCAGTTATCCAGGTGGCTCTTTTCCAATCCAAAACTGGAGGACGTAATCAAGCAAGATGTGACATTTTAAGGGTGGACATGAGTCTAAACTACTTTATTAGGAGTGACTATTAGGATCTGTGGTGGGAATGTTGGGACAAAGATATCCGTATCTAGGAGTTTATTGTAACCACCTTAAATCACAAGCACAGCTTGCCTTTGGGTGAAGAAGACACTGCAGAGTCAGAGCTGTTGCTATGTGCTGTTGGTCAATTCCAACTCATAGAGACCCTACACGACAGAGTAGAACTGCCTCCATAGGGTTTCCGATGCTGTAATCTTTATGAGAGCAGAGCCTCAGATCTTTTCTTCCAAGGAGCAGTTGGTAAGTTGAAATCACCATCTTTTTGTTAGCAGAGGAGTGCTTAACCATTGCACCACCTGGGGTCCTTAGAGTCAGAGCAGAAGTGCATAAAGAAACTGGATTCTTAGGAACATAATTAAATTACTGAATTAAACCAAATACAGCTTTGGACTTCTCATGTATGTTGTATTTTATTTGTATATTGTTGAAGTTGATTTGAGACAAATTTTCTGTTATTGTAAGCAACACTATGTAATTGAAATAGACTTTAAAAAAGAATGCTGAATATATTTTTATAGACAGGATGAAAACAAACCAGGTCTGGTACTGTTGACCCTCCCCCCACTTACATCTCTATTGCCACAGTACCACTCCCCCCCAAAAAAAATACACTCACTGACCTTGAGTTGATTCCAACTCATAATGACCCCTCCTTTGGTTTCTGAGGTGGTAATACAGTGGGGACTGCAAAAGCATTATGGTGGTCTTATCTCTGGCCAAAGTTAATTGACCCTCACTCAACCAGCCACTCAGAAGGAAGGTTGGGCAATCTACTTCTATAGTGATACTGCTTCAGAAACCCAAGGAGGGGTCGCTATGAGTCGGGTCTGACTCCACAGCACATAACAAGAACAACAACACTCAGTTATGGCCATCTAGTCAATTCCAACTCATAGTGACCTCATTGGTTTTCCAAGGCTGTAAATCTTCATGGAAGCAGACTGCCTCATCTTTCTTCTGTGGAGCAGCTGATGGGTTCAAACCACCAAATTTATGGTTAGCAGCCAAATGCCTCAACCATTGCACCACCAGAACTCCTCTAATTGGTCCTGGTGAGAGGTTAATCTGATCTATCCAAATCAGAATTTTCTAACTAGAAATAAGGAAAGAGAGTCAATGGGGGTGGAAGTTTTAGTATGAAGTTCAAGAGCTCTGTATGCCTGTATTTCTCACCATGTAGATGGAACTGCTCTGTAGTGCAATAAAGTGAATTAGTACAAAGATAAGAAAGAAAGCTTTGAGTGGCATAAGACCTTGGCAGCAACAAGCCTATGGTTTCACTGGTCCCTGGGGTCTCATAACGTCATCATCCTCCCCAATACTAGAAACAAGTGATCCTCACTTCTGAATTATTTCTGTTTAAAATCACAAAAATTGTGACTAACATATTTAAAAGATACTTCTCTTTATAGCCTTTCTTTTCAAGTCTCAGAAATATATCTAGAATTTATAGTAGAAAAGTCTCCCTTTTCTTTTTTGATAAATATTTAAGTAATTCATGACAACTTTTATGTATCTTATACAGCATTTCCACCCTCACAATTAGGGGAACTGATAAATGAATATACACTAAATATTCCAGATCTCTAAATTTAGCTTCAGGATTTTAGAGCAAGTAATAAAGTGCTCAAAAGATGTTCCTGGTATGTATAAAGTCAGCAGAAAACTCTGAAGTAAATTACAGCCTTGTAAGCACAATAAAACTATCAATTACTATTCTGTACATAAAAATCAAATGTTTACCAAGTAGTAGATAAAAGCTTTCTTTTTCATATAAAGCTGTGTGGATACAAGAATGTTTTACTGTTGAACATTATACACAAAAGTATGAACAGCTTAGTTTAAATCACAGAACACTAGGTTAACACACAACAAAAAAAAGTTCTTGGGAATAGATATTTGTTTACCTTATTCAGATCCACTTCTTAGGCCACAGTAAAAATGATGAACTTTGGAATAATATTTGATAAGCAGTGGAATAGCTCCTGGGCAAATGATTCTTATTCTTTCTTTTCACTTCCATGTAGTAGTTCATCATATTTTATAATTTCTTTTTTTTTTTCCCCTTCAAATATGGTGAGTGTATGCTTCTTGACCAAGTATTTATAGCATGCATGTGTTCTCTTTATACTCAGATTTATTTACTCACTCAGTAGATGGTTCCAGAAACTGACTTTTTAAATAAACATTTCAGCATAAATATCATTAGACATTACAATAACAAATAAAAATCATCCTATGGTTGTATAAATGGATGTACTAGCTTAGTCTTCTGATAAAAAATTTAGATTTAAAAGGATTTAGACAAAGAAAAATCTGAGTTTAATATTAAATTTACCCTCACTTACTGGGCAACATGAAAACTAAAGAGAAAATAATTTATTATCTGTTATATAATACTGAGACTGGGCATACTTTCATACCCATAAGTTATATGATAGAGAATAAGTGAAACACAACTTAGCTACTTGATTCAGGAAATAGTTGCTCCTGAAAGATAAGATTGTGAACCAACTCAATAGCTTACTTTATTAGGTCTAGTTGGTTATTTATTAAGATTTGCTTCAAGACAATCACTGTGTCCACTAATGCAAAGCTATTATATTTCATACATTGTACACAATCTCAACTGCTTATTTTTTCTGGAATCATCTTCCTTAAAATTTCCCAAAGTTATGAAATTGTATCAATATCTTCCCCTGACAGTCATCATCTGGGACACCACAAGATTGTGCCAAGGTGATATAGATCCTATACTGCATTACAATTTAGAAAGTTAACTTTGCATGTTCAATATTCGTTTGCTTTTGTTTGTTTGTTTCTTTCTTTCTGAGGAAGGCTTTTGAATTTTTGAGACTGCCAGCTGAGAAACTGGGAATCCCTCTGAGGTCTAGTCTCGACTCCCTCACTGCCGTGGCTCAATTCCCTCAACTCAAAAATCATGGTCCATTATAGACACTTGAGCTCCGTTTTCAGGAGTCTCCCTTTGATCACCTTTCCAATAGATCTCCCCAAGAACAGTAGTGAAATAATTCTTATTAAGTTTGAAACTCAGATTTCCTTTTTCTTTACTTTTTACTTTGTTTTGTTTCTTGGGAAAGAACACGTTAATCAGATTTGAAGACTCTTGTTTTTGGTGGAGAAATGCTCTTTTACTTAACATAATGCTGTCCTTCTCACTTTCTATTTTGAATTTCTAAGAAGAGTTCTCTACTGTAATATGTTTCATCTGCCCTGAACTGGAAAGTTTGTTATGCCCCATGGTGAAGACATCTTTGGCCAGTTCTTGAAGATAACAGGTTTGTACAAGCAAACGTGTTATTGTTATCAACTGCTGTATTTTTCATATATGGTATTCTCTCTATGCTTGTTTTTTTATCTCTAATTTATATAATTTTTACCAGGAACAATTGGAAATTGCAGCAGTAGCCACTTTTGGAATACTTTTGACACAAACAAGATCTTTCATTTTGGAGATACAACTATTATGGATGAGACACTTAAAATAAGCTTGTGTCTTTTGTCTAAGTGTTCCCTTGTTTAACATGGAGGCCTCCCTTCTTTGTTTCTGTACTTCAGAAAATGGCAAGTAACCCTTTGTATTTGTAGGGTTTGGTGACATTTTCAAATACCTAAGCTTACCTTTATTGTTTGAATTATTTCACATTTTCTTTCTCCCGATGATTCTCTATTTCTTTATGTGTTTTGTTGGGGGCCATACACCAACATGGATTTGCTTACATCTGAACCATCTCCTCACTTTAGGGAGGAGATATAATTACCCATGCATAGGGACGATTTTATATCCTTCTAACATATTACCTTTATCAGTTTTTCCCATCTCTTGGGAAAATCTGGAGATTGTTTATAAAATATTAAATTCTTATCATCTGTATACTTTATGGATTTCTAGTAAATTAAATATTCAATAATTTCAAAAATAAAGAAAACAAATCTATTTCTGATTCTTTGGTATATGTGTCCCTTGCCATATATGTAACACCAAGAAAGTAGCTTAATTTGAAAATTGCCTAATGGTTTTGGTTCCTACATAAGTAGAAAAGTTAGCATTTAGAGGTTTTGGAGGAATATAATTTTAATTTTTTTTATATATGACTACAAAATTTGTTTATATTAAAGAGTTTATGTCACAGCCCTCCTATATAGGTGATGCTTTGGAAAAATTTGAGTGATTTAATTTCAATTGGAAAATAACTCTTTCCTTTCCCTGATTTTATCACAATGTAAAAATAATGATGATGCAATATTGTAGTTACCACAGAATTTAGTTGAATTTTGTGCAATTTAAATTTCTAAAGTTACCTACATTAGACTTATTGGTTCTATAAATATCAATTTCCACAAGTTATTTAAAATTAAAAAATATAAAATTGCATTTAACTGAATGAATTTGTTTTAACAGATATCTTTTAAAATAGATTAAACTATAAATTCTGATAATATCAGAAATCATGATAAACTAACATGTTCGCTAAATTATTATCCCTATCTTTATTCAAATTTCAGGCCTTGGAGTAATGACAATTGAGGTAATTAATAAATAATTTTTATACACCTGGATAATTTCTATGAAAGCAAAATATAAATATTAGTCAACAAACATAATTTAAATTACCCTAGTTATATCTTTTTCATATATGTTCAAATTCTTCAAAAGGGAAAAAGAGGTGTATGTGTGTATCTTAGTATCTGTCCATCTACCTGACTTTCCCTGTGTACACAGCATATATATATGTATGTACATATATATTGGTGTTGTGTGCCCTTGAATCATTTTTGATTCATAGTGACACTATAGGAACTCTGGTAGCATAGTGCCTAAGGCACTTGACTGCTAACCAGAAGGCTGGTGGTTCAAACCCACCAGCGACTCCTTGGAAGGAAGATGGGGCAATCTACTTCTGCAGTGATACTGCCTCGGAAACCCAAGGAGGGGTCGTTATGAGTCGGGTCAGACTCGAAGGTATATAATAACAACAACAACATAGAGCAGAGTAGAACTACCTCATTGAGTTTCCTAAGTTGAAATAATTATGGGAGAAGATTGCCAGATCGATTTCCCATGGAGTCGCTGAGTGGGTTTGAACCACTGACCTTTCTCTTAGAGATGTGCATATATAAGATGACAACAAAATGTTTATTTTGTCACCTTTTTTTTTCCTTCAAAATAATACAAAATGTGTGCTCATGAAAGCATGACAATGTACCTTGGTACCTCTTTTGCTTCATCTTCTAGTTTCTTCTTATACCTGGAGGGGGGGACTTAATATATTTAAAATGGTAATTAATGTGAATGGTCTTTCTCAAGAGGGAGAAAAGAGAGACTGCAGAGCTCTTGTTATCTTTTTCTTTTCAGGTGATTTAGATGAACAGTCCTTCAGACTTGGCGCATAAGAAAGACAATAGTGGGCCTTTCAGATGATGAAATTTGTTAAAACTTTCTGATTTGTCTTTTCTTGTGTCTACTAAATAAATAAAATGGATATATTTAAACAGCTTCTCATTCCTGAGTCCATTATACAATTAACCTGTTAAATATTTGGAGTCAGTGTTACTACATTAGGAGGAATATCCTCTTTTGCTATAAACCAAAGCAAACAAAACAAAACAAAACAAAAACAACCAGTTGCTGTGGAGTTATTTTCAACTCAAGGCTGTGCAAGAAAACTTCATGGCAATTCTACTCTATAACACATGGGTTCAATTTAACTGTAAAAGGCATGTTAATTATCAGCTAATGGGTTGATCAACCTTCCAGATATATTTTTCTAGTGCTTGAAATTTTATCTAAATATTATGTTTATGATTATTTTGAGAAATCTGATGGTCTTACATAGCTGGTCTGCACTTGCAAGCAAAATTTGTCAGCTAGAACTGAATAATAATATGATAGCTGACACATATTGAGTATTTACTCTTAGTTAAGCACAATTTTGAGTGCTTTGCATAGAACTTAATTTTTATAGAAATAGTAAAATAAATATTATTAATAGCTCCAAATAGAAGATCAGAAAACTAAGAAATAGAGAGTATTAACAATTTGCCCAAGGTCTCTGAGCCAGTAAATTCCACAATTTAAGTGAGAAAATCTGACTGTCAAGATCATCTTCTTCACCATCCTGTTACAATGTCACCTTTAGTCTATGTAAATGCACTTCAGTTCATCACAGTCTCCATCACTGCCTGGGTAAGGCAGCAAGTCTTTTCTACCCATTTATATAATCTGTAGAAGTTTGGGACTCCCGATTGACTTTGAATATTTTGTGTAATATGATGAAAAACATCTAAAAAAATTAAGAAAAATATATACTTTCAAAAATGTAGAACTACTCACTTTAATGGAGGGGGAAAAAAAAAAAAAAAAAAAAAAAAACTCCAGTGTAAAGAAGTTTCTACTTCTATAGTATTTTTTACAAAAATGTATAGTAAGTTCCTATTCATGATAAAAAAAAAAAAAAAAAAAAAAAAATGTTTAGCTTCTTGGCCAGCCTGCAGTCAGAAATGCTGTGTGTGTGATCTACTCATCTTACTTAATTTGCCAGAGTCAGACTTCTTATTTAATTTGCCAGAACCAGACATTGGTTTCAGACAACAATTTCTTTATGGACAGGGGAAAAAAAAAAATTCCGATCTTTGTTGCTGCCCAACTACTTAAAATTTTCTTTAACTAAAATTTTTTGTAAACTGTATTGATAATAGGGGCTCTGGTGGTATTGTGCCTTAGGCTTTTGGCTGCTAACCAGAAGCCTAGTGGATCAAACCCATCAGCCACTCCTTTGAAGGAAGGTTGAACAATCTATTTCTATAGTGATACCACCTTGGAAACCCAAGGATAGGTCACTGAGTAGGATCCGACTCATCCGCAATAAGTATTGATAATGCTTTTGAAATATGCATGTGATTATATACAACATAAAAGCAGAGACGATAACAACATAAATTTTTTTAAATTTTTCCTCAGAGTGAGAATTATTAAATGATGCATATCTTGAACTTTATTCTGTTACCTACTCTTTAATTAGTTAAAGTGTAAACCATACCTCTGTGGTTACTTTAATAATATCTTCTTGGTCAAGACAATATTTTATCTATTTCATAAATTAACACCTTTTTTAAGTTCAAATAAGCACATCACTGATAAAAATGTTAAAAAGCCTTTTCTTCCTGGTCAACCTTATTCACATGCATTAATGATGATATATTGCATTTTATTACACATTAAAAAAGTGTTGGGAACACTGCTTTTGAGAGTGATCTGCCATAGCCCATTCGTATCTTTCAAAATTACTCAAGAGCTCCAGGGAGTCCTTTCAGATTATACTGTTTCATATGTCCCACTTTTCCCTTTTTTTAGTTCAAGTTAAGAGACTGTTTAACATTGTGTTTATTCATTTTCTTATGCTATTCTTAATTTAGTTCATTTGATTGAGACTTATCTTTCCACTATTGTCTAAGCTTCTTGAGTTAAATTTTTAAACAACACTTAATACAATGTTTGGCTGAACTACTCCTTGATCCTCCCTCTGGGTCAAGGATCATGGCATAATGTTTCCCCTCTGAAACTATGCTCTTCCAGTTTCCTCTATTTGGAATAACCTCTGTTACTTTGTGTTCCCATCCTCTGCCCACTCGTGTCTACATTTTCAAAGCTGTATTTATTCTTCAAAGTCTGACTGAAAATCCAAATGAAATGTTTTTTTTTTTAGTATTCTGAAGACCAATCTCAGCTCTCATGATTCATTAAAAGGACTCACAGAGTTCAGAAAAGCTGTTATATTTCTGGCTTTAGTTTATTACAGTGAGATGATACAGATTAAAATCAGCAAAGGGAAATGGGAGCAGGCAAAGTGTGGAAGAGATCAGCCATGAGCTTCCAGTTGTCCTCTCCCAGCAGTCATAGGGACAATATTTGATTCTCCCAGCCATGATATCTGACATGTCACTTAGAGTACTGTCAACCAAGGAAGCTTACACAATCCTTGGTGTCCGGAGATTGTCCTAGGGGTTGGTCATACAAGAATGGTGTTCCTTTGTGTCTGACTTTACTTATTGAGTTTTCAGCCTTTCCAGAGTTCAAATTTATACTGTTTGACCCAAGTTCCCCCACCATAAATCACCATGTTAACATAAAGCATCTGATGTGGCCCTAGGCTTCAAGGAAATAAATAAATATACCAAAACCAAACTCACTGCCATGGAGTCCATTCTAATTCATAGAACCCACATTAGGATTTCAAGGCTGTAAATCTTTATGGAAGCAGACTGCCTGATCTTCTGTGGAAGAGTGACCTTTTAGTCAAGAGCCAAATGCCTTAACCGCTACACCACCAATGAAAAATTAAAAAAAAAAAAAAAAAAAGCCCACCATATAGTGACACTCAGTGGGCTTCTAAGGCTGTAAATCTTTACAGAAGTAGAATTCTTCATCTTCTTCCTGTGCAACAGTTGGTGGGTTTGAACCACCAACCTTCTGATGAGCAGCCAAATACCTTACCCACTATGCCACCAGAGCTCCTTAATATACCACCAGTGCTCCTTAAATATAATTTTACTAGCCAGGATATTACAAATCTTAGAGATTTTCTCCCAGGAGTGAGGCCAGACCTGTCTTTGAAATGTGCAAGGTTTGGGCAACCCATTTACTCCATGTATGTCCCCCCATTATCTCCATTAAGAAATAAGCTTTCTCACTTCTGAAGTTTCATAAAACAAACAAACAAAAAATTACAAAGAAATCCCCATTGCCAGAGTAGACCTGTCCTGTAGCGTTTCCCAGGTTGTACTCTTCTGCCGCAGACCAGCACAGCCACTGGGCTCCGCACTTAATTTCGAAGGTGACTTCGGGTGAATAGGGAGTTGGCGATTTGGCTAACAGATTACAAACAACTCAAAGGCTGAGTGTATCTGAGAGCGTATCTCATAACCATCTACATGTTTTTATAGTATAACCAGTTCTTCTTTTGATCTTAATTTCACAAGCACAGGTTTACGCAAAAGCACAGAAAGTAAAGTACCTGATCAAAAACAGTAAGTTTACAAGTTCCCATTACATCACAATTCTAAGTACTACAACAATGATCATAATTATTGTTTTGGCCTTTTTGTCGTATGCCCTGAGACTTCCCATTACGTCAGGATCCTTTTCTAAACAAACTCTTTTTCTGTCCTTTGGAAATATTTACTTTTGAAATTTGCATTGTATCTTTTCACTAATGCTGTGAGCCGCTTTTTTAAACTTGCCTTTTGTTCATTAGTTAATAAACACCAAGGGTTTCTCATATTTTTGTACAGTCACTGAAGATGTTGTGGTGGTCCTTGGTTTTTTCCAGCATGAGTTCACTTTGTTCCAAATCATTGAAAAAATCCCCTTCAGACAAATATGTCTGCGTCATCTTTAATATTGCTTGCAGTACTGGAGGTAAATGTTCTTCTGGAAAATTTCCAGAGGGTTCTTTTGTGTCCAAATTACTCTTAGGTAAGTTCTTCCGTTCTCCCTGCTCCATGAACTTTTCATTATAACTAGAAACAATCATTCCCATTAAAATTACCAAGATCATCAAAGGACAAAAACAAAAGATAGAGAGAGCACACTTGACCCCAGGAAGCCTGCTGTTTCCTTGAAACAATCGCTTCAGGCCAGTGACTATGTCACGCGGACCCCACTGGGGCTGTCGTGGCACTCTTCACTGCAGCAAGTCGCTGTATCTTTTCTCCTGTGTAGTGGCTGGTGGGATAAAACCCACTGACCTTCAGTTAGCAGCTAGTGCTTAACCACTGTGCCACCAGGGCTCTTTCCAAAGTTCCATATTATTGTTATTTCTTTATTTCATTCCACCAAACTTTATTTATTTACCTTACTGTATTTATGGCTAGGTAAACAAGATCCTTATTTATGGCTAGGTAAAGAAGATCCTTATGTGGTAACTTATGAATTGGGAAAGAGATTAGTTTTTTAGTTGCAGAGATTTTGCATTGCTGAGCAACTCTTAGCCTGAGAACAGAAACCACATTATTTGATTCTAGACTATAGAGGAGCTCTGGTAGCTTAGTGGCTAAGACACTTGCCTGCTAACCAGACGGCTGGCGGTTCAAACCCACCAGCCACTCCTCGGAAGGAAGGTTGGGCAATCCTACTTCCGTAGTGATACTGCCTCGGAAACCCAAGGAGGGATCCCTATGAGTCGGGTCTGACTTGACAGCACATAACAACAGCAATCAAGAAAGAAAGGTATAAAGACTGGCAGTATGTGACTAAAGAGAAAATTCTGAGAGAGAAGGCAAATAGCTACTTGGAAATTTTATCTTGTCTCCTTGTGAAAATTTTAATAAAATCACATGAATTACAATGCTTTGGAGAGGGAGGAGAAAGACATGGGTCATCATTCTGAATAAAGGGATCTTGGGCCAAAATAGAGTATCGACAATGATGATACAACAGAATATTCAAGTAATTCCTCTTAAACTGTAAATACTGGAGGATAAACATTATGTCTAAAGGAATTTTGGACCACTCTTATACCCAGAATTCTTTGGGATATCATTTAACAGCTAACTTTTATGGTATAATTATCATGCGTATCTCTTAATTCTGTGAGGTAGATTTTTTTTTTTTTTTTTTTTTTAATAGAAATTGGGACAATTTAAGTAAGTGATTCAAAGTTCCAAAGCAAGTAAGTGACAGAGGAGGTATTTAGACACATGTGATTTGGCATCTGATCTCATAACCATAACCACTAAATTATACTGAACCCCATAGTAAGTCAGCAGATAAATATCATTTTCATATTTGGTACTTAACAAAAATCTGCCAGTAGGTTAATAGTTGAATTAATGCTTGACTGTTCATAGTAAAATCATGGAGAGAAATTAGATCTTCTCTCCAGAACATGCTCATGTCAAAGAGAAAATATTGAGATAAAAAGGGTAACAAATTTAACATATTGCCCTTTTTAGAATATGAACTTCAATCTCAATAAATATAGCACATTCACTCTCAGATTATCATCAGTGAGGTGTCAAAATGAGTAGCACAAACTAAATTATGATGTTCACCCCAAAGAAGAGACCTTGAACAAAACCACCTTTCTTGAATATTGGGCTATTATATATTTATATAAGAATGTAAATGTATATAATAATATATGTTATTATATATTTCTTGAATATTCTGGTCTATTATGAGCCCGGGAGATCTGGTAGCATAGTGCCTAAGGCACTTGACTGCTAACCAGAAGGCTGGTGGTTTAAACCCACCAGCCACTCCTCGGAAGGAAGATGGGGCAATCTACTTCAGTAGTGATACTGCCTCGGAAACCCAAGGAGGGGTTGCTATGAGTCGTGTCTGACTCGATGGAACGTAAAAACAACAATATTTCTGACACCTAAAAGATCAGAATAGAATGTACCCAAGAGGCAAAATAAATCAATTCAAGAATGTAATAAAGCAAATGGAATGAAAAGCAAAACAATTGATAAGAACTAGAGAAGATTGGTTTTAGGTCTTCAGGAGCAAAGTAACCAAAAAGAAAACACCTCAGTTGAAAATTAAGGCCTGTTTTCTCCCTTGATTGATCTGGTCAATAATGGATGTAGAAAAAGAAAGTGCAGAGACAAAACATCTTCATTAGTCCTACTTTAGTAACGTGAAGGAGTTCTTGTGGCATAGTGGGTAAGGCTTTTCGATGCCAATCAGAAGATCAGTAAAACAAACCCACCTGCTGCACCGAAGGAGGAAGATGGATGAAGTAATCTACTTCCATAAAGATTTATAGCTTTAGAAACCCAGTGGGGGTCACTGTGGGTGGCAATTGACTCAATGGCAGTGGGTTTTGGTTTTTCAGTGAAATGATGATAAAAGTGAAAAGTACAGTTTATTAAAAATGATGTAAATAAAATAGTTAAGCCCTCAAATCATACAATCTTAGAATATTGGACTCAAAATTTACAACTCATCTGGTCCATGTTCCCTGAATTATATCTTTCAATATCCTGATCAAATATTCTCCCACAATTCCACACTCATTAAGAGTTTATTCCAAATGCATAGTTTATATTTTCTGTTCTAATGTCAAGATAGCTACAATTTTCATATAATGCTTTTTATAAAAATGTCTCATAGGCTCAAAGTAGCTATTTTTAAAGAATTATTTCCACTATATATAAGAAAAGAGCTAGTAGGTGGTATTATTAATTACTGACTAACAATACAATTTTACTTCTGCTTCCTAAAAATGAAGTGTTATTTTTGTTTGTTTCTGTCACATTGATTCTGACTCATGGTGATTCCATGTGTACAGAGTAGAAACGCTCCATAGAATTTTCAACTCTGTGACTTTTCAGAAACAGATTGCCAGGACTTACTTTCAAGGCACCTCATGGTGGAATTTGAACTGCCAATCTTTTGGTTAATAGCCCAATGCTCAGCCACTTGTACAACCCAGGAAGTTAATGTCCTGTTGAATATTGGCTTGTTAGAAATAAGATGCACTACTAAAGGGACAAGAGTAAACCAAACCAAAAAACCTCAAACCCACTGCCGTTGAATGGATTCCAATTCATAGCCACCTCATAGGACAATGTAAAATTGGCTCCTTAGGGTTTCCAAGGCCATAAATCTTTGGAGTACTTACTGATGAAGATTGAAGAATACAGTCTGCAATATGGATTACATCTCAATATAAAGAAAACAAAAATCCTCACAACTGGATCTGTAAGCAGCATTATGATAAATGGAGAAAAGATTGAAATTGTCAAAGACTTCACATTGCTTGGTTCTACAATTGACCCCAATGGAAGCAGCAGTCAGGACATCAGACGATGTATAGGGCAAATCGGCTGCAAAGGACCTCTCTCAAGTGCTGAAGAGCAAAGATGTCTCCTTGAGGACTAAGGTGCGCCTGACACAAGCCATGGTATTTTCAATCACCTCACATACATGTGAGATCTGGACAATGAATAAGGAAGACCGGAGAAGAGTTGTTGCTTTTGAGCTGTGGTGCTGGTGAAGAATGCTCAAAGTACCGTGGACTGCAAAAAGAACTAACAGGTCTGTCCTGGAGGAAGTGCAGTTGGAATGCTCCTTGGAGGTGAGAATGGCCAGACTTTATCTCACATACTTTGGTCATGTTTTCAGAAGGGACCATTCCCTGGAGAAGGATGTCATGATTGGTAAGGTGGAGGGGCAACAAAAGAGGGGAAGGTCCTCAACGAGGTGGATTGATATGGTGCCAGTGGTGATGGGCTCAAGTGGCAAAAAGCACCTGTCTTAATTCTGAGGAACTGCCTTAGATTGAAATAGCCATAAGCATGTGGTTCAGATAAAGACTAACTAGCATGCTTTTGTCCCCACAGCAAGGCAGGATATCTGAGCCAAGAGGAGTGCCCTGGGAGTCTAGCTTGTTCAATCTCTTTCCCCCATTCAAATCTGACTGCAAAATGGATTTTGATCTGTGTAAGTGAAGCTGTGACATCTCATATGGCTTGAACATCTGGACATTAAAACCCACACTGTAACCATAACTACATCTCTACTATTGTGCTCTCTGACCACTGTGCATTCATAAACACAAAACCCTGTTTGGCAGTTAGAGTGAAAATGCGTCCTTGTTCAAAAGTGAGTTTCAAAACCTGGATGTTCTTAAGACTAAAACAACAACAACAACAAAACCTCATTACCATCAAGTCAATCCAATTCATGGTGATTGTACAATGTAGAGTATAATGGTCCCAGAAGATTTCCAAGGCTGTGTTTATGGAAGCAGGTAAAGCTACCTATAACCTACTTCTGACGTAGTTTATGAACTAATGGAAGGAATAATTAAGATCTGAAGCGTTGGGAACCAGTATGACCTTTGAGGTACCACAGAATAAGTACAAGTAAGTATGATACTTTTCTAAAATTCAGCTTTCTGGCCCTGATCTGGATCACTGAATAAATTTGTTCATAGACATCTTTCAAAGTTCTCTTTTAAATTACTTATATGAGATCAAATTGACAACAGTAATTCTAAATCATAGATAAGAAGTTTAGGGGGCAGTAATCCTAAATTAATGAGAGTGAAAGAATTTGGACAGACATACTGACAATGTAGACACAATGTGAAGACTGTACATGTCCCTGAATTGTACAAGTAGAAAGTGTTCAATGAGTGTATCTTTCTGTGCATATATTTTTACAACAAATAAAGAAAAAATAATTCTCTTTAAAACACAACAGTTTCACTTTAAAAAAAAAATCCTTATTATAAGTAGGATGCAGCAGATTGTGAGGTACCTTAATGGGAAAACATTGTAGTCTATGAATTCAATTAATGAAATCAGTGAACAGCTGGAGGTGAAGGAACAGTATTTGAAGCAGCTATACTTCAGATCTGATGTTAATTTCTCTAAAGAACAAATGTATGCAGTGAAATAGGTCAACAGCACAAAACAGTGCAGCAATGGTCAGAGGCTGAATGTTGAGTATGAGGGATGTGATCAAACTGATCTTCTGAGTGTTCTCAGGTAAAATGCAGTCATTGCTTCAGGTCTCTCCATACCTTAAGTTAAATATTTCTCCAGCTGTCCATTTATCTCTGTTATCACTTCACTTTTCTGATTACTAGTAATTTTCTGATTACTAATAGAAATCACAGTTATCTTGATTGTGAGATGGGAAGTGGCCCAGGAAAAATTATGATATCCTGCAGATTGAAAGGGCATACTCTCCTCTATAAATAAGTGAACCAGAACAACAGTAAACCCACATTTTGCATCAGGGTAATATGATTCTGTCACAGAAAGTCTGATTGTCTCTGGATGAATTGGTTTCTGACATAAAGGGATATGGATCTGATCCTGGACTATGGGAAATGCCATCCTGTGGTGTCCATGGCAGCCAGCTGGCAGACTTCCCATCTGTCATACTGTGAGCTGCACAATATTCTTCAAAATTAACTCCCAACTGCTAAAAGTATAAAAGTATAAGACCACATAGCAAAGTACTTAAGAGAATGGAGTGATGTTTTGCAGGATATTTCCTCCTCTTTTTGTTAAGTTTAGAACAGTGACTTATATATTAAGTATGTGTTTTGGTTATTTTGGGCTGCTCTAACAGAAATATACCACAGGTGGAATGGCTTTAACAAACAGGAGTTTATTATCTTAGAGTTTTGGAGGCTAGAAGTCTGAGTTCAAACTGCCAAGCTCTAGGGGCTGGGTGAAAACCCTTCGACCTTGACCTTCAGCTCTGCCCTCTATGGCTGGCCCACTGAAGCTGGAGGCTTTTCTTCATTCAGGCAGCTGCTGGCTTCTGAGGCTGACAAACCCACGATCAACAGGTAAAAGGGCACAGTTCCAATATTATCAAACAACACAGCAGGCCACTAATTCAAGTCCAGAAAAAGTCTCAAGATTGGCAGGGCAAGGCAAGCTGTTGAACAACGACTTGGCTGTGTGCATGGTTCAACTGTTTGAAAAACCTAGAGACTGTCCTCAAAGTTGCTTCTTATATACTGGAAGCAGCCCACGTCCCTGAAGCACTTACTCAGCTGCTCCAGTAGATTCCACCATGGAGTTAATTACCAATCTTACCATGGGAATAACTATATCCAGTTGCCCAGCCACTTAAAACCAGGCCCAGCCAAGTTGACACATAATGTTAACTACCACAGGATGCAATTAATGCTCTTTATAATTATTATATTTTTATGACAACCATTATTATTTCACTACAACATGAGGTAAAACACATTCATAGAGAACTGCTACCCTGGCAAGATAGATGATAGATGGATGGATGGATAGAAAGATAGAGTTGTTGTTGTTGTTGTGTGCCATCGAGTTGGACCCGACTCATAGCGACCCCTCCTTGGGTTTCCGAGGCAGTATCACTATGGAAGTAGATTGCCCCATCTTCCTTCTGAGGAGTGGCTGGTGGGTTTGAACCACCAGCCTTCTGGTTAGCAGTCAAGTGCCTTAACCACTATGCTACCAGAGCTCCCAGATAGATAGAGAGGTGGATGAATAGATAGATAGATAGATAGATAGATAGATAGATAGATATCTCAAACCCATTGACAGAATAGCCTTTCTCCATTGCAAGAAAATAGCTTAGGACAAATCTTCAAAAGTTAGATGTATTTATTTTAAATATTTCAAAATAAAGAATTTCTACAACTTTCCTGGAAACATCACTATTGAGTTGGAAAATTGTAGTACATTTTCTCTATCTTCTATTTTTCCAGCCATTAAAATCTCTTACCCTTTTACTCACTGGTGTATCATATTGTATTATATTACATGTTGTTAGGTGCTGTTGAGTCCGCTATGACTCACAGCGACCTTATCTACGTACAACAGAAGGAAACAGTGCCCAGTCCGTCACCATCTTTGCTGTGCATGAGCCCGTTGTTGCAGCCACTGCGTCAGTCTGTCTCATTGAGGGTCTTCCCCTCCTTCACTGACCATCTGCTTTACCAAGCATGAGATCCTTCACCAGGGAATGGTCTCTTTTGACAACGTAACCAAGTAGATGAGCTAAAGTCTGGCCATTCTCACTTCTAAGGAACATTCCGGCTGTACTTCTTCCAAGACAAATTTGTTCTTCTTCTGGCAGTCCATGGTATTTTTAGTATTCTTCCACAACACCATAATTCAAATGCACCAATTCTTCTCCAGTCTTCCTTATTCTTTGTCCAGCTTTCACAAGCAAACTGGCTATTGAAAATACCCTGGTTTGGGTCAGGTGCACCTTAGTGTTCAAAGTGATATCTTTGCTTCTGAGCACTTTAAAGAAGTCTTTTGCAGCAGACTTACCCAGTGCAATAAGTTGTCTGATTCCTTGACTGCTTTTTCCATGAATGTTGATTGTAGATCCAAGTAAAATGGAAAATCTCTGATAATCCCATCTTTTGTCCATTTGTGGTGATGTTGCTTATTTTTCCAGTTGTGATAATATATACTAATATAAAAACAAAACCAAACTCACTACCAATGCATCACTTCTGACTTATAGTGAACCCAATATTCCTTCCAAAGAATGGCTAGTGGGTTTGAACCTCCAGCCTTCTAGTTAGCAGTCAAATGCCTTAGGCACTATGTATATAATATATACTATCGTATTTCATGATAAGATTTTAAAAGATTTATTAAGCAAATTACTTACTTCCCTTTAATCAAGTCATGTTGATTGTTTACTTATCACCATCCTAAAATCTTTATAGATTTTCTTGAAGCACATTAAATTGATTTAGAGATTTTACTATAAGGGTATTGACTAGCACAAAATACTACACTCTCAATATATATCTTATGCAATCTCCCTGAACTTCTGCACCATATTCAAGGTATAAAAAAAATTATCATTTCTTGGAGAGTTCCGGCAAGATGGCGAACTAGGCACAAGGACTGCACAGATGCTCTTCAACAAAGAAAAGGGAAACCAATTAACACAGACACAGAAGATAATCTTGGACCCCTGAACCTTGAAGGGAAGGATACAAAAGTGGACTA
>NW_006921603.1:1720749-1735967 GCF_000298275.1 Orycteropus afer afer
ATGATAAAGATTTTTTATCTTTATCTTCTCTTCTGTGATTTTTATAGGTAATTTATTTCAATTCTATCAGGTCTCATTTGTTTTCATTGTTAATTTGTTTGGCTAATATTTATAGGCAGTCTGTCAAATGCCTAAAACTCTCTTAGAAACTAAAGTATCATGGTAAATAATGCAGAATTTCTCTGTGTATCTAACTAGAGATCCCCAATCCCTTTATATTATTATTGGCCATCTAGCAACTCCTTTATTTTGTCTATTATTACCTTTTTTTTAAAATTTGTTTTTTAACTTGTATTCCATAAAATTCACTTTAATTTTAGACTACAGATCTACAGCTCTTAAGAAGTGCATTGAGTCATATAACTCTCGACATAATCAAAATGTACAATAGTTTGCTTACAAGAATTCTTTGTGCTGCACGGTTGCTGTAATCAAACATCCTACCCACTCCTAAGCCTCAGCAACAACTAATTTGGTTCCCATCTCTGTAGTGTGGTCTAATTTTGCTTTCAACTGCTAACTTTTCAAAGACTTAACAAAAAATTTATATCTTACTTTATGCCATTCCTAATGGTTGTCATTTTTTGTGTAGATGTAAATTTCTGGCATACACAGGTTCCTTTTGTCTGAAGAAATTCTTTTAACTTTTCTTGTAGAGTTGGTGACAATGGAGTCCCTTGGTTTTGTTCGAGACATTTTTTTGCTGGATATAAAATTCTGGATTGTCAAATTTTTCTCCTGTTTTGCCAGTGGACTTCAATATTTTCTATAAGTCATTGATTTTTAGCAATTTGATTTTGATATGCATAGGCGTGTGTGTGTGTGTGTGTGTGTGTTGATTTTTATCCTACTTGATAGTCTATGAGCTTGGATCTTTGTTTTGTAGTCTGTCATTAATTCTGCAAATGTTTTCACCATTATTTCTTTTGCTGTGTCATCTGCTTCTTACATCTTCCTTTACTTAAAGATTTTTAAAAATTTTGTCTCTGAATTTGTGAATTCTCTGATATTTTTATTCACTTATTTTTCCTTTGTATTTCAGTTTGTATATTTTTTATGATCCTATCTTCAAGTTCAATGATTCATTCCTTGTATATGTCAAGTCTAGTGATGAACTCATCAAAGACATTCTTCATTTGTGATGCTATTTTTTTCCCTCGCATTGTCATTTTATTATTTGTTATAATTTCCATATCTGCTGAAATTACCTATCTGATCTTGCATATTTGCCAAGTTTTCCATTGGATGACTTAATGTCCTAATCGTAGTTATTTTAAACCCATTATCTGAAACATCAAGGAGCTCTGGTGGCATAGTGCCTAAGTCATTTGACTGCTAACCAGAAAGTTGGCGGTTAAAACCCACCAGCCACTCTGCTGAAGGAAGACTAAGAAATCTACTTCCATAAAGATTTATCACCTCGGAAACCCAGAGAGGGTCACTGTGAGTCGGAAGTGATGTGATGGCAGTGATTTTTTTTTTTAATCTGAAACATCAGCTTGCATCACTGATTTGTGGCATAATGGTAAAAGTACTCAACTGCTAACCAATAGGTTAGTAGTTCAAAACTCACCAGTCATTTCATGGGGGAAAGAAATGACAGTCTTCTGTAAAAATTTACTATCTTGGAAACCCTGTAGGCAGTTCTACTTTGCTTAAAGGATCATATGAGGTGGAATTAACTCGATGGCTGTGTGGGTTTGGTTTTGAAGTTTGGTCTGAAAAATCCAGTATCTGTGTCACATCTTACTCCAGTTCAGCTTATTGCCTTGCCTCTTCACATTGTCTTTTTTTCCCTCCTTTTATTTCACATGTGTGTGTAAACGTATGGGGCAGTAAATACTGAGATTATATATAGTGTAGTGCTTAAGGCACTTGACTGCTAACCAGAAGGCTAGGGGATCAAATCCTCCAGCCACTCCTCAGAAGGAAGGTTGAGCAATCTACTTCTGTAGTTCATACTGCTTCAGAAACCCAAGGAAGGGTCACTATGAGTCGGGTCTGACTCAACGGCACATAACAACAACAGCGACAACATGTTTATATGCTTGGTGATGAACACGATAATTTCTTTCAGCTAGGCTTTTCTTGTAGGGTTTGTGTTAACTCATGAGTAGTTAGTCTGGATTTGAAGTTTTATGTCGCCATGGTTACCCTCAGTACACCCGGTCCACTCATAGATTATGATACAAGCTAATTTGTCAAAGGGATTTTTCTACATGTCTGCTCTCCACTTATCGTGTGTCTGTCTCAGGTAAGCAAAGACTTAGGTCTTATTGCTTCCTGGGGGTACTGCTCTCTCTTCAAGATTTTCACTAGTTTTTTTTTTTTTTTTTTTGCTCTGTAACTTCAGCTGTTAGATTTTTTCAAGAAAGATCATTAATTTGCAGTTTGTCCAGTGTTTTTTCTCTTTGTGAAGGTGGAAGAGAAGCTCTTTCTAACTCTTTATATTGCCAAATTAACATTTAAAGTTTTGCCTTGCATTTCATATAGTGCCTGGAGAAGGATGTCTATCACTCTTGATAAAGTTGAGGGTCAGCGAAAAAGGGGAAGGTCCTCAATGAGATGGATTGACACAGTGGCTGAAATTATGGGCAAGGATTGTGAGGCTGATGCAGGACAGGGCAGTGTTTCATTCTGCTGCACATAGTGTCTCTATGAGTCAGAGCCAACTCGATGGCACCTCACAACAACAGCAATAATAGTTAATTTTAAAAGTGTAGCATTGGTATACGAATAGACAGACAGACCAAAGAAACAGAAAATTCAGATATAATTTCAACTGATTTTAGGAATTAACAGATATTAAAGTTGGTGACTCATTGTAGGGAAAAGATAGACTTATAAATTAGTGTAGCACTGACTGATGAACCATACAAAAATAGCATTATTGAACTTATTTCTCTCACCATGCACTACTATAGCGTGTAAGTGCAGTCAGAGATTTAAGTAGGGAGAAAACCCTAGTACAAAAGTATAAAGATAATATAAAATTCTTAAATTACTGGAAAAACACAAGAAGGAAAGCCTAGGTAAACCAGAAATTTTGAAAGCACTTATAATTATGAACAAAAATAAAAATGTATTGAAAGACAAATCTTGATAAAGTTCATCACAATTTCGGTTGTCAATTTGAAAAGCCAGACAGGTAGTGGGATGTGATGCAGAGATAAACTTAAGATGAAGAGTTTTAGAAACAAATAATATTGTGGAAATGGATGACTCAGTGGTAGAATCCTCACCTTCCATGTGGAAACTCAAGTTTGATTCCCAGCCAGTGAACTTCATCTGCAGTCCTACCTGTCAAGCAATGGAAGCTTATATGTTGCTATGATGCTGAGCAAGTTACAATGGAGTAGACTAATATAAAGTATGAAGAAAGGCCTGGTAATCTGTTTCCAAAAATTAATGCCTGAGACAACAACACAAAGGTCCTGTCCACAGCAGTCTGTGGAGATGGCTCTAGATTGGATAGTGTTTCATTCTTTTGTGCACGAGATTATGAATTGGGAGACTGACTTGACAGCAGTGAACTACATCAACAACAATAGTTAAAAATACTAGAAAATATAATTAGAAGGAGACCTAATACATTCTTATAAATATTTAGAAGAAGCAAATCTTGCAATAGTATTATAGAATTTGGTGGCATATTTTATGCAATTTAGTTCTCATATGTATCTGGTTTAGGAAAAGAACAGGATGAGCAAATATTTGTTCAAATACAACTTTCAAAAGGTTAAAGATAAGTCTCTTTTACAAGTATTGGATGAGTATGTGTCAATCCATTGCTGTCAAGTCAATTCTGACTCATATTAACTATCAATAGGGTTTTCAAGGTAGTAAATTTTATGAAAGCAGACTGTCACATTTTTTCCCTGTGGAGTGGCTGAGTGGTTCAAACCACCAACCTTTCAGTTAGTAGTTGAGTGCTTACCCACTGTGCCTTCAGGGTTCTTTATGAAGAGGTCAGTCACCGAAAAAGTTGGCTCAATGGAGTATAGGAGAAATAATGTTATTTATCAAAAGTAAGAGAAAGAATACTGGAATAGATTGTTAAAGTAGATTTAATTCTGGTAATTGTACTGCAGGGAAAAAAACAAACAACTCAATAACCTTTTGGATTATCTCATCTGTGAACATAAACCATAAATCATTTTCATCTCTGTAAGACACATTTGCCATTTATATCAAAATCATACTTACCACTATCGCTTTTCTAAAAGTTAATGTTAACCTTTTACTGAGTTACTTAGTTCCATCTAGTATGCTCCAGAAAACCACTGAAAAAAAATGGTCATTATTTTGCTATTTAAAGATTTCTGTTATTTGTTTTCTTAATAGTCTTGAATTATGTCAAGCATGGATAAATAATGCATCAATGTTTATTTACTACCTAATAAGAAACATGTATTTCCTTATAAACCAAGATCCGAGATTTTTTCAAGAATCGGATCTTTCACCTGTCTAAATTTTAAGAGATTGGGTAGAAACACTTTAATCATTCCATTTGAGACTTTTAAATCCTTCAAACAATTCTCATTTCATAGGATAATTATGTTGTTGTTGTTGTTATGTGCAATCTAGTTGGACCCAACTCATAGCGATACCTCCTTGGGTTTCCCAGGTGGTATCACTCGGAGGGAAGGTTGGGCATTCCTACTTCCGTAGTGATACTGCCTCAGAAACCCAAGGAGGGGTCGCTATGAGTCAGGCCGACTCGATGGCAAATAACAACAACAACAACATCACTACGGAAGTAGATTGCCACATCTTCCTTCTGAGGAGTGGCTGGTGGGTTTGAACCGCCAGCCCTCTGGTTAGCAGTCAATACAATTTTAAAATAGAGAGGTCACTGGAAAGATATGTATGCATCTCCTGAGCTTTATTACCTTCAGTTTTATACCAAGAACATGCATTTTTTAAATATATATATATATTTTTCACAAGATCATAAAATATGTAATAGCTTTTTGGAAAAAAATACAAAACACACCGAAGACATAGTACAGATTTATTGCCTTTAATGAAACCATTAACTATACTAATAGAATCATATTATTCCTGACTTAATGCATCCCTTATGAGCATCACACCAAAATACTTTATACTCAGTGGAATGTTTAAATCCTTTAAACTCAGAAAAGATATTCAAAATTGTAACAGCTCTTTTAAAAGTAACACTGCTAATGGTGAAATGCGATGGTTGAATACATGCTATTATTTAGAATTTTTAACTTCCAGTTAAGGACATTATGATAGAGAAAACATAGTGACTTTGTAGCAAGTACATGGAAGGTTAATATATACAAAGATTGACCAAATGTTCTTTAGTCCTAATGAGCCAAGAAGAAAGAGAATTAAAATTCAATTGTGAACACCTTAACTCTTTATGAGTTTAAACCCCAGATAACAGTGTGGATGCATGTTAGTGGAGTGTTAAAATTTCTTCCCAAGCAAATTCTAAAACAACAAAGGTGACCAAGTATTAGATAGAGTTGTGTAATATTTTCTCTCATCTAAACAAACTTCCAGGAGAGACTGACCTTCAAGTTAGCAGCCAAATGCCTTGCCCACTATGCCACCAGAGCTCCTTAAAAAAGTATGCTTCACAAATTCTGTAGAGGCAAGGAACAGGGGAAAAATGTTAGAAAGCTTATCTGTGATCAAAGGAGCAAGGAATATAAATCTGTTCACAGGAGATTAGTAAGTAAGCACAAGTAATCTCTTGCTTTCTTTGCTTGCTAGATACTTCCTTTCATTAATTGTACATTTGAAAAGAGGCTTTGATTCTGTACGAAGATGCTATGGCGTTGGTAGAGAGAGACAGATGCCAGTCATATGTTGAAGCAGAATCTTTGATGTAGTGATAAAATGTGAAATAATTCACTATAGATTATTAGTAAATAAACACAAGTAAGCCAATGCTTACCTTATTATTGGGTAATCTAGCACTGGGATAAACTGCCGTCCTCGTCAAGATTACAGAATGGAACAGTGGAAAGGAGAGATGAGGCTTTGGTTTGAGAATTAAATGAGAGAGACCGAAGGAGTTTCTGTGCCTCTGTGACATTCTCTTCAAATCTCCAAGATTCAGTGTTTCTACACAGAGATTTAGAGCCAAAAGTTTATAGTAATAAATGTAATTCTAGAACTATAATTTTACAGTTAAAAGGAATTAGTTCAATTCATCATTAAACAATGCAAGTATTAGCTAAGTACACACACTTTTTAGAAAAATACTCAAAACAATCCTTTGTGAAACATCAATCAGTATTTTCCACATCACAGCGAGTTCACATTGGACTGAGAGTTTTGTATAGAATCTCTATTCTATTCATCTGTTCTAGCTCTTCAGTTATTGACATAAATTGTCAATCATTCATTTTTTAGACAACTTTATTGAAATATAATTCACACTCAACAGTTTTTAATATATTCATAGTTATGTGCAAAGATCACCACAATTTTGCAATGTTTGCCTTATTCTTCCCTCTTCAAAACAACTTTACCCTTTAGTTACCACACCTCTATTCCCTTACCCTACTTGCTCCCAGCCCTAGGCAACTACTTATATATTTTCTGTCTCTATATTTGTGTATTCTGGACTTTAATATGAATGAAATTATAAAATATATGGCATTTTAACTGGTTTCTTTCACTTGGCCTAATGTTTTCAAAGTTCAACCATGATACCATTATATGCTATCTATTATGAATAATGCTGCTATAAATATTCATGTACAGGAAATTTTTGCATAGATACCTGTTTTCATTTCTTTTGTATATATACCTAGGAATAGAATTGCTGGGTCATATAGTAACCTTAGGTGTAATCATTTGAGAAACTTCCAGAAAGTTTCCCAAAATGGCTGTACTGTTTTACATTATCACCAATAGTGTATGAAAGTTCCAGTTTTTCTACATAATTATCAACATTTGTTATTATCTTATATTTTAATTTGAGTCATTCTAGTAAGTGTCAGGTTGTTAATGAATCCTCCTCTAATAGTGATATAGCAGAATTTTTTTTTTGCAAAACAAGATATTTTATTGAAATAGTTATTAAACATAAACATAAAGTACTAAAAGTAAAATTTAAATAATTTAGACATTGTAGAAGTAAAATTATGGTATAAGTTGAGTATTTAAAAGAATTCAGATTCATAAGTTTTATTAAATAGGAATTTAATATGTGAATTTAGAAAACAAACATATTCTACAATCACCAATATTTAATTCTTCAGTGAATCTTCTCTGCAATACAGGGTTAAGAAGCTTTTTTCCTGCAACTTTCTCCTCTGGAAAAGGACACTCTCCACTGCCACTAGCTGGTACTGAAATGTTTCAAAATTCCCACAAATATCTGTAGTTGCTTGAGACAGTTAGCCTTGACATCTTGCTTTAATCATTTCTGCATTTCCAAGAAGGATATGCAGAATCAAATATTAATAAACATAATGTACAGTATCAGGATTGGAGAAAGTCTCATTAACAACCTTTGATATGCAGATGACACAATTTTGCTTTCTGAAAGTGAAAAGGACTTAAAGTACTTACTGATGAAGATTGAAGGCTACAGCCTTCAGTATAAATTACATCTTAACATAGAAAAAACAAAAATCCTCACAAATGGACCAATAGCCAACATCATGATAAACAGAGAAATATTGAACTTGTCAAGGATTTCATTTTTTTTGGATCCACAATCAGCACCCATGGGAGCAGCAGTCAGGAAATCAAATGAGGTATGACATTGGGCAAAATCACTACAAAAGATGTCTTTCAAGTGTTAAAAAAACAAGAAAGTTGTCTTGAGGACTGGGGTCTGCCTGACCCACACTATGATATTTTCAATGATTTCATATGCATGTGAAAGCTGAACAGTAAATAAGGAAGTTGAAGAAAAATTGTTTCCTTTGAATTATGTTGTTGGCAAAGAACACTGAACATATCATGGACTTCAGAAAAACAAACAAATGTATATTACAAGTACAACAAGAATGGATGTATGGCGAAGATAGGAGGGAAGTTGGCAAGACTTTGTCTTGTGTACCTTGGACATGTTATCAGGAAAGAGGAGGCCCTGGAGAAGGACATCATGCTTGATAAAGGAGAGAGACAGAGAAAAAGAAGAAAAACCTCAACTAGATGGATTGACATAGTGGCTGCAACAAATGGACTAGGGTTACTATATGACCCAGCAGTTCTACTCCTAGATATATATCCAAAAGAAATGAAAATATATCTCTATGCAAAATTTCCTGTACATGAATATTTATAGCAGCATTATTCATAATAGATAGCATATAATGGTATCATGAATGAACTTTATAATGATTTTGAGTATAGCAAAGGACCATTCAGTGTTTCATTCTGTTGTACCTAGGCTTGCTACGAGTCAGAGCCAATTAGACAGCACCCAGCAACAACAACATTGAGTGTCAAATGATATTTCATGGTATTTTTGTTTTGCATTTCCATGATGACTAATACTGTCAAATATCTTTTCATATGTGCATTGGCCATATCTATATATCCGTATATATCTTTCCTTGAGAAATGTCTACTCATATCCTTTATCTATTATTTAATTGTATTACTTGCTATTTTATTATAGAGCTGTAAGAGTTCTTTAACTATTGTAGACAAACAATTCATTGCCATTGAGTCGATTCCGACTCATAGCAAATCCTACCCTATAAGACTGAGTATAACTGCCCCATAGGGATTTCAGTCTTTGTTGAAGCAAATTGCCACATCTTTCTCCCACAGAGTGGCTGGTTCAAACGGTAATTTCTTTTGTATGTGCCTACTCTGTTATCTGAGCATCATTTGTGAAAAGATTATTCTTTCTCCATTCAATGGTACTGTCACTCTTGTTGAGAATTTATAAATCAATCTATTAATGTTTTGCCAATTTTTTTGATTTTCTTTTTCCAAAATTGGAATTGGTTTCACTGAAATTCTCTATTTTTATTCTGTTTTTTATTTCACTAATTCCCAAATAATCCGAGAAGCTGGACTGTATGAAGAAAAATGTGGTATCAGGATTGGAGGAAGAATCATTAACAACCTGAGATATGCAGACGATACAACTTTGTTTGCTGAAAGTGAGGATGACTTAAGGCACCTACTGATGAAGGTTGAAGAATACAGTCTGCAGTATGGATTATGTCTCCATATAAAGAAAACAAAAATCCTCACAACTCGACCAATGAGCAGCATCACAATAAATGGAGAGAAGATTGAGGTTGTCAAGGAATTCACGTTGCTTGGTTCTACAATCGATGCCAATGGAAGGAGCAGTCAGGACATTAGACGACGTGTAGCATTGGGAAAGTCAACTGCGAAGGAACTGTTCCAAGTGCTGAGGAGCAAGGATATCTCCTTGAGGACTAAGGTGCACCTGACACAAGCCATGATATTTCCAATCACCTCATATGCATGTGAGAGCTGGACAATGAATAAGGAAGACTGAAGAAGAGTTGATGCTTTTGAGTTGTGGTGCTGGCGAAGAATGCTGAAAGTACCATGGACTGCTAAAAGAGCTAACAGATCTGTCCTGGAGGAAGTGCAGCCAGAATTTTCCTTGGAAGCAAGAATGGCCAGACTTCGTCTCACCTATTTTGGTCATGTTGTAAGAAGGGACCATTCCCTGGAGAAGGATGTCATGCTTGGTAGGGTGGAGGGTCGACGAAAGAGGGGGAGGCCTTCAACGAGATGGATTGATACGGTGGCTGCAATGATGAGCTCAAGTATAGCAGGGATTGTGGGGCTGGTGCGGGATCGGGCAGTGTTTCGTTCTGCTGTGCATGGGGTCGCTATGAGTCGGAAATGACTCAACCGCACTTAACAACAACAACAACAATAATTCCCAATATTTACTTCTGTTTGCTTACATAAATTTAATTCACTCTTATTTTCTAGTGTTTTAAGTTGGGAAATTGGGTTAGATTTGAGATCTTTCTCCTTTCTTAATGTGAGTATAAAGAAACAAACCAAACCCACTGCCATCAAATTGATTCCGACTAATAGAGACCCCCATTGGGTTTCCAAGGTTGAAAATCTTTACAGAAGTAGATTGCCTCCCTTTCCTTCCATGGAGGATTGGGAGGATTTGAACTGCTGAACTTCTGATTAGTATATAAAGGCCTTATCCACCAAGCCACCAGAGTTCCTTTTAATGTAAATATTTGCAGCTATAAATTTCCTTCTCAGTACTGATTTAGCTATATCTGATATAATTTGGAAAGTTGTGTCTTCAATTTTATTGCTCTAAATATGTTTTCAAATTTTTCTTTTGATTTATTCTATGACTTATAGGATCTTTGGGATTTTTTTTTTTTAATTTCCACATATTACAGGGTTTCTCAAATGTTCTCCCATTATTCATTTCTCATTTTCTTTCATTGTCATCAGAGAAAGTGTTTTGTATTATTATTTCTCTCATTTTAAATTTACTGAAGTTTATTTTATGGCTTAGCATGTGTTCTACCCTGCAGAATATTCCATGTACTCTTTGGGATAATACGTATGCTGTTGTTGGGTAGAGTGGTCTGTATCTATCTGTTACATCTATTGGTTTATAGTGTTTTCAGTCTTTTATTTCCACGTTGATACCCTTGTTGTTCTGTCCAGTTATTGAATACATTACTAAAAGTGGGATATTAAAGTCTCCAAATATTTTTGTTGAATTATCTATTTCAGTCAGTTATTATTATCTATTTTCAGTCAGCTTTTCCTTTATGTATTTTAGTGCTCTATGATCAGGTACATATAACTTTATATTGTTATCATTTCATAATTGATTGGCCTTTGTATAATGTGCCATATATTACACATAATTATAATTTTATATGTAATAGACTCAACGATCTTTTGTTTACACATTATTTCATACAATTATTTTTTAAATCAGTTAGTCAAAGGAGAAAATAAGCATTTATACTGTCTTTTATAAATATATAATTACCTTTACCTGGTGGCATAATGTCCAAGGCATTTGACTACGAACAGAAGGCTGGCTGTTTGAACCCACTAGCCATTCCTTGGAAGGAAGACTGGGCAATCTACTTCCATAGAGATACCACCTCAGAAACCCAAGGAGGGGTTTCTATGAGCTGGAATCGACTTGACAGCAGTGAGGTTGATTTGTTTTGGTTGATGTATAAATTCCACACTGGTAGGGGTGGTTCCTCCTGGTGGCTCTAAGGCAGAAATTTTACATGTCTCTGTTAGATTTTGATATTTGTCAGTAATCCTTGATATTCCTCAGTTTGTAGACATGTAAATCCAATCTCTGTTGCTTTCTTTACATTGAATTTTTTTCTGTGTATCTTCTCCTTTTCTTATAAAGAACATCAGTTATTGGATTTAGGACCCATCCTGATCCACTGTGCTTCATTATAACTAAACTAATTACATTTGCAAAAATCATATTTCTAAGTAAAATCATATTCTGAGGTTTCAAGGAAACATGATTTTTTTGGGGGAGAGGAGCACTATTCAACCCATACAACTTGTGTGTGTGTGTGTGTGTGTGTATTTGATTTACTATCTGAGGTTACTTGTCTTCATCTTGAAGAACCTTATTTAGTATTTATTTTAAGGCAGGTCTGCTAGTAACAAATTCTCTCAGTTACTGTTTATTGGGAATGCCTTTATTTTCCCTTCATGTCTGAAAGATTGCTGTGGTAGATATATGATTCCTTGGTAACAGTTTTTTTTATTTTGTTTTGTTTTGTTTATTGTTTCTTTTTCTCCTTTGTATACTTTGAATATGTTATCCTACTACTTTCTGACATTCAGTCTTTCTTCTGAAATATCTACTGTTAATATTATCAGTGTTCCCTTGTAATTGATGAGTCATTTTTCATTAGCTATTTTCAAGATTTTCTCTTTGTTTTTGACTTTTAGCATTTTTACTATGATATCTGTCATTCTCTTTACTTTGATTTTAATTGGAGTTTCTCAAGCTTCCCTGATGTGTAGACTACTGTTTTTCAATAAATTTAGAATGTTTTAAGACATCATTTCTTCAAATATTTTCTCTCTTCTTTCTCTCTCTCTCTTTCCTTCTGGTATATACAAATGTTGACATGGTTAATTCTGTCTCACATTTCTCTGAGTCTCTGTTCATTTTCATTCATTTGGTTTGGTTTTCCAGGTTGCACAATCTCTATTACTCAGTCTTCTTGTTCACAAATTCTTACTTCTTCTACTTCAATTTTGTTGTTCAGTACCTCTAGTGAATTTTTTCACTATAAGTTTTGACTCCAGAATATTCATTTAGTTCTATTCTTAAGGAAGAGATTAGAAGCTATCCCTTTACAGACTGCTTCTTTCCCCAGACTAAATTTTTATGGGCTTGTCTCTCCTGGGATGGAACTACCACCTCAAAACCCTGGACAATGTCTATTGATACCCAGTATTGTCAGTGCCCCATGTTCATGGTACAGCCTCTGCTCAAGAAGTATAGGCTGGGTGAAGGAAGGAAGCCCTCACTTATTTATCACACTCACTTACATTAAACATCAGCAATAGGAAGCTGGGATAGGAGAGAAACACTGAAGTCTGTTCTTTCCAAGAAGAAAGTGCTTCAGCTAAGAGTAGAGGCCATAGCTATGCTGTTGGTTGCAACAGTCTGGAATAGAACCTCCATCTTGCTGAGCTGTACCAGGGGTTGGGAGAGAGAAAAGTATATTTTTGGTCTAGATATCATAGACTCTCACCTTTCTTACTGACTTTTTATAGATTTCCTTGAAACAAATTTCTTCATTAGCTATTTTCTCTTAGGATTATTTTCAGGGGCCTTATTTATTTGTTTTAATAATTTTCACCACTTTCACTGGGAAACAGATTAGCATGGCTCCTCTTGTGGTCAGGCTAATAGTTGGTCTCATTCAATTATTAATTTTTATTAATTTCCTATCTGTATGAATTCACTATGTGTGTATGTGTGTGTGTAATTATGTGTACTGATGATTGCATGTGTGAGTATGGATGTATACATGTATATGTACTTATATGCATGGTTGTGTGTAGGCATGGGGGATGGTATTGGGGAGCAGATGTCCCACTGTATGTTTGCACTTTACTTGGAATATTCCCTTTGCTCGTCTCTCCCAGGAATAGTCAATAAATCAAACAACCAAAGATGTGAATCTCACCAAATTTCTGCCAACTCTGTCATTGCTGCTTCTGTGGTAGAATATATTCAAAAAAAACCTTAAATATAATCCCAACAAGTAGGTCTTACTTTCCTATTCCTGTTCTGAAGTCTTTATAGCAGTCACTATCAACTCTCAGAAGCTCCAATTTTTCCAGAATCATTTCCATTTTTCTTCCATTTTTTTTGTAGTGAATATGGTAGCCATTTTTATGTAGTATGTATGTATGATTATGCAGTTATTATTTACCAGTGAGAATACAGAGTAAATAAAGAGCAGTGAACATAGGATTGACTGATGACCTCTCTGCATTGGATGGAGTTTTAATATGTTCTAAAACTTTTCATTGACCCTCTACTTTACCAGAAGCTCTGGTAGCATAGTGCCTAAGGCACTTGACTGCTCACCAGAAGGCTGGCGGTTCAAACCCACCAGCCACTCCTTGGAAGGAAGGTTGGGCAATTCTACTTCCATAGTGATACTGCCTCGGAAACCCAAGGAGTGGTCGCTATGAGTTGGGGCCGACTTGACGGCAAACAACAACAACAACAACAACAACAAAAACTTATCCAAAAGCATACCCACTGAGGGGACTGATTCAGCCAGACACAGAATGGGTGACATATTTGACTTTCCATATGAACCAGGGGTGAGGGAGTAAATTGAGCTTAGGCCACAGATGTGTAATTCAATTTAAGGTACCTGATTTTAAAGCATTATAGAGTTCACATACTAAAGGCTTGGAAAAAATATCAACTAGAAATTGGCAAAAGGGAGCATAGGGCTCTCTCTCTTTCTGTAGGTTCCCCCCCCCCCATTCCTTTCTAGGCAATTTTAACCTATGCTAACTGTCTTACTCTCTGTCCCAGTTTATGGAGTAAGTCTATCTAATATACATATTATCATTAAAATGTTAGAAATTTCAACAATAAAGAAACTATTAAACAACAGAGTTTCAGTACCTGAATATACATGATTTTTTATGTTACTTTTGCCATATATGAGATGAAGTATTTATAAGATTCACTTTTTATAAATTAATATAATATCCTAGAAGGACTGAAACATAGGAAAAAATGCAGTTTTAAAAATGATCTACCAGCACTTGGGATTTTCAAATAAAATTTTCCATTATCTTGCCCCACACTTGACAAGCATGGACTCTAGAGCTAGAGCTTTTAGGTTATTAGAGTTGTGGCCTTGGGAACAAAGTTACTTACCATGAAGTTATTTAACCTCTCTGTGCCTCAGTTTCTCAATCTATAAAATATAGATAACAAGCTCCTACAATATAAAGTTATTAGAATTAAATGAAACAATAAATGCAGAGATTGTAAGCTGTATAGGATGTTGATATATAAAATTTCAAGTGGTTGAGTTTAGGCTGGCTAATAAAACTGTCAAAAGCTTTCAGCAAATTTTGATGCTGAGAAACATTAACACTTCAAAATGAAAACTAAAAGAAATTATCCTTCCCACTGAATTTAAGGAATTCACACCAGCCACTGCCTGCTAACCAGAAGGCTGGAGGTTCAAACTCATCAGCCACTCCTTGGAAGGTAGGTTGGGCAATCTATTTCCATAGTGATACTGCCTCAGAAACCCAAGGAGGGGTCGCTATGAGTCGGGTCTTACTCAATGGCACATAACAACAACAACAACATAATGCTACTAAATATCAAAAAGGCTTAGGAATGGGAATCAAGGAACCAATGTGTAATACACCACTGCTACTGATTATCTGTACTCTAAACCATTTAAGTTTTCTAAACTTCAGCTCTCTCATTTGTGAAAGAGGAATGGGAATTATTTTAGGAATAATAATAATAATGAAAGCAATCCAGAGAGCTAATCCATATAGAAAGAATGGAAAGTTAATTCTAATTACAATTTTGGAAATCACCTCATCTATAACAGTCTGTTGTTGTTGTTGTTATGTGCCGTCGAGGCGGCCCCAACTCATAGCGACCCCTCCTTGGGTTTCCAAGGCAGTATGACTACGGAAGTAGGATTGCCCAACCTTCCTTCCGAGGAGTGGCTGGTGGG
>NW_006921603.1:1736067-1740085 GCF_000298275.1 Orycteropus afer afer
AATCTACCTCAAATTGGAAAAAAGGAAAATAAAATACAGAAAGAGCAAATACTTTGAGACTATCCACTAACTCCAACCCCAATCCAAGAAGGGAAGGGCACCATCATTATTCATACCCAAAGACTCATTGGTGGATGCTTGGCCTTATTAGCTCATCCTGGGACATCTGAATCTACATTCTCCATGCAATGCTGTTCCTGTGGAAGTGTTGCTTTCCTACCATTCATTCAAAATTAATTTTGAAGTACTATGTGGCTAGTAGAATGCTGATGGAGAGGCACGGGGCGGGGTGGGGGTGGGGGGGCGATGGCAAAATGAGCTGCTAAATACATGCAAAAATGGAGGAAAAAATTTAAAATATTTTGGCAGCCCAGCAGAGAATTAGATTAGTAAAATTTGCTTTAAAATGAAGGTAACAGGTTTTCCTCAATGTTTTCCTTATTTCTTCACCAAATTAAGGCCTGATACAGGTGCAAACTGCTGGATATTAAGTTTCCTGTAGCCTTAAATTGCCTGCCATTAAATCAAAGTAGTTTGCACAAAAGCAGATTGACTTACAAAGTTATTAAACCAAATGAAAATTTAAAGCACTACATTATGTATAAATAACATAATAGATGATGATGATCTGTTTTTTTTTTTTTTTTTTTTTTAATGGAGAGTTTGTAACTTTTTTTTTGTATTGTGATTGGGGTGAAAGTTTCCAGAGCAAATTCACTTTCTATACAGCAGTTGATAATGGTCTAGTTTTTTGATGATAATTATTCATACAATAAACAAATATGTTTTATTAAAATACACATTAAAAGAGAGAGAGAAAGATAGAGTTCTATTATGATTAATTGTATCAAATATAAGGTAGATCTTTCAGTTTTTTAGACCTTTAACTATGCATTTCACTAAAACTTATAGGCTTTTATAAAATTTATTTTAATTTTTGAAGAGTTGATCAAGACATATAGAGCAAGAATCAATCGATGTACTAAGTAGGAAGGCCATCTGCCCACTGGATAAACAAGAGAGTCGGTGAGTCAGTTTGTCTGGGTTCACTTTCTATGAAAATTATTTTTGCAAATATTACAAAAGCTAATGCATGCATATTGATAAAACCTGAATTTTACCTGAGCTCCTTGTTAGAGAAATCTCCCCATCCTTTTATGTTCTGAAAAATATCAAGTTTTACTGCAAGGAACTGGCCAGCTCTTACATATTTACTTTTTTGAATAACTAGAGTTTCCACCCTCTTACCTCTATCTCTATATCCTGTTGGGTTTCCCAGTGTCCAAGTGGCCTTATCATAAAAAAGAAAAATATTTTGAGCAAACTGGCCCTAATTACAAACCTGTTAGGTACATCACTCACTCAGCCCCTTTAACTTTCTTTTAAAAATCTTACAGTTCTCTGTCCCAGCAGAGTTCATATACAATTCTGATCTCTCTCTCTCTCTCTCTCCTCACAATAAGGTTCCCTCTGGCCCTGATACAGTGTTCCTTCCCTCCCTTTCCTAATTTCTTTCCCCACTTTGCAACTTTCTTTAGAATAAAAGTCAGCCTTGCCATGTTTTGACATTGTCTGGGACTATTCCATCCTCGTGGAGTCAGCTCTGTACCTAAAGAGGTGAAACCTTTTAGGTGTTCTGGTAGCATAGTGCCTAAGTCACTTGACTGCTAACCAGAAGGCTGGCGGTTCAAACCCACCAGCCACTGCTCGGAAGGAAGGTTGGGCAATCTACTTCTATAGTGATACCATCTCAGAAACCTAAGGAGGGGTCGCTATGAGTTGGGTCCAACTCAACGGCACATAGCAACAACAACAACAACATTTTCTTTGAAAACCTGAAACATTTATAAACAACTGTCAAATGTCTTGAAAACACCAGGTAAATATCATCCACTTTTATTTTGTCCAATAATATTTGTACAGCAAAATTTCAATACCTGTATAAAGATCAATACTCAATCATTAATTTAACATTTCCATGGACTTACCTTCTTCTTTTCTGAAAATCACAGACATCTATGATTCAGATTGCAGCAACAATTAGCCCACTTATTAATAATTCAGACAGATGGGAATGCCTATGGATATAATTTACATTTTTTTTATATTTAGCTATAGAATGAATTCTATACCTGTCGATTGCTTTCTACACCTACACTTTCCTGTCTGTTTCCCTAACATTCAAAGTCACTCTTGAAGGAGATCCTGGATAGACAGGGGGAACAATGTGGAACAAAACTCAAAATCATTTGGGGAAAAAAAAAAGCGGGGAACAGGTTTACTGACCCAATGGAGCCTGGTGGAACCACTGAGACTATGGCCCCTAGCTGTCCTTTAGGTCTGGAATTGAACACACACCTGCAGCTTCCAGCCAAGCAGTAGACAGGCATACTAGTTGAGCATTTATCTGCGTAGATACACTCCTTGGAGAGAACAAGTAAGAGAGAAAGAAGGGCTGCTCAGGGACAGGGAGAAAGCTCAGCAGGTAGGAGTGCATGGAAGGATGGTCACAGGGAAACGGTACTTACCAGGAGAAAGTGGGAGAGGAGATGTTGCATTGTGCTAAATTGTGGTCAATGTCATGAGACAAAGTGTATGTGATCTGCTGTATGGAACATGTATTTGCTCTGTAAATTTTCATCCAAATAACAATAAAAATAAAAAAAAATTAAAAAAAAAAAGTCACTCTTGAACTAGCAGCACACATTCCTAACAATGTCAGCTACTCCTGCAGATGTAGTACAGAGTAGGCTCACAGGCAAGGGAGTGAGGAAAAGAGAAAGGTGGCAGAGGTAAAGTTGTGAGGTCACTAGCTTTATCATCGCAACAACCAGTACCTTATGCCGGAATCACTAGAGAGCAAGTATCAATTACCTATTTCATATGATTTTAAAACTATCATTCTACCTTTAGCCTCAGCACTTTTGGATTTGCACATCTGTGTATGAACACATATGCACACAGATAGGCACAAAAAATATACACATATACACACACCTAAACGCAGCACTCTTACATGAAGATGTAAAAAACAAAACAAAACAAAAAACCACAAAGGGAGCTCTGGTGGCGTAGTGCCTAAGGCACTTGACTGCTAACCAGAAGCCTGGAAGTTCAAACCCACCAGCCACTCCTCGGAAGGAAGGTTGGGCAATCTACTTCCATAGTGATACTGCCTCAGAAACCCAAGGAGGGGTTGTTATGAATGGGATCCAACTCTAAGGCAGTGCATTTGGTTTTTTTGGTTATCACTACAAAAGTAGATTGCCCAAGCTTTCTTCTGAGGAGAGGCTGGTAGGTTTGATCCGCCAGCCTTTTGGTTAGGAATCAAATGCCTTAGGCACTACACCACCAGAGTTCCTCATGAAAATGTAAGAAGATTAAATATTTTCTACTGAAACTCACTGTTAAGTCAGAAGACTAAATCACTTTTTTAAGATACATAAGAGTCGTTAACAATCTCCTCTTTCCCCTTCTTCCCACAACTACACCAATAAGATGGCAGGCATATTATTTGAAAAAACGAGTAGCAGAGCAAAAATATATCTTTTAAGCAGTCAGCTTCAAAGGCAAATAGAATAAATAGCCATTTGTGAGGTATAATTAGAAAGGCACAATGAAGAATTACTCATTCCATCTATCTTCAGCACCCATCTGAAATTCCATACTCAGAGATTCAGAATTTCATTCTGTGAACTTACAGAAATATTCAAAATTCATAAATTCATTATGCCATTCATCATGTTCTTACTTTGGACAAGTATAACAACACACTTATGTCCGTGATATCTACACAAGCAGCAATGACACAAAAGATAATTTTTGAGAGCCAAGGTCTGACTAAAGTCCCAGTTAGTCACATCTAGATTATTTATCAAGGACAGTTTCACAGGCTCCACAATGAGACCTGCTATGTGTGGAAGAGAGGCGTGCAAGAAGACGGTAATTTCTGAAAAGTAAGAGAGAAGAGTGGCCATAACACAGTTTTGTGATCTATATCATTTTTTTTTTTTTAATT
>NW_006921603.1:1741022-1743294 GCF_000298275.1 Orycteropus afer afer
ATATTGATCATTCACATTTGGTACATTGCCCTTCTCTTCAGCCAAATTTATACTTATCTCTATCTATCTTATAGTATTCCCTCCCCTCCCTTCCCACCCCTGGTAACCAACAAAGAAAATATCCTTCCATAGATAAACATTTCTTTGACTTTTACAATAACAGATGAATACGATATTTGTCCTTTTGCGATTGACTTATTTCACTCAGCATAATGTCCTCCAAGTTCATCCACAATACATGGTGTTTTGCAGATTCTGCATTATTCTTTAGGGTTGCATAGAATTCCATTGTGTGTATGTACCATAGTTTGGTTATCCATTCCTCAGTTGATGGACACCTAGGCTGTTTCCATCTTTTAGCTATTGTAGATAGTGCTGTGATGAACATGGGTGTGCATATGTCTGTTCTTGTCCTGGCTCTCACTTCTTTAGGGTATATACCTAGTAATGGAATAGCTGGGTCAAATGGTATTTCTAGTTCCACCTATTCAAGGAATCGCCATACTGCTTTGGCATGTGCGGCACAATAGTTGTATCATTTTACAGTCCCACCAGCAGTGTATGAGAGTCCCAATCTCTCCACAACCTCGCCAGCATTTGTTATTTGCTGTCTCATTGAACTTTGCTACTACGTTTCCAACTTTGCTGGAGAAAGATGGTATCTCTTTGTTGTTTTGATTTGCTTATTTCTAGTAGCTAATGATCATGAGCATTTCTTCATATGTTTGTTGGCCGCTTGAATATCCTCCTTGGTGAAGTGTCTATTCATGTCTTCTGCCCATTTTTTAATTGGATTGTTTGCCTTTTTGTTATTGAGGTGTTGGAGTTTTCTGTAAATTCTAGACATAAGTCTCTTGTCAGATATGTCATTACCAAATATATTTTCCCAATCTGTAGGTTCTCTTTTGATTCATTTGGAGAAGTCTTTGACAGCACATAAAAATTTAATTTTTAGAAGGTCCCAGTCATCTGGTTTCTCTTCTGCTGTTTGTGCATTTTGAGTTATGCTTGATAGTCTATTTATGCCATATATTGTTGTTGTTGTTGTTATGTGCCGTCGAGTCGGCCCCAACTCATAGCGACCCCTCCTTGGGTTTCCGAGGCAGTATCACTACGGAAGTAGGATTGCCGAACCTTCCTTCGAAGGAGTGGCTGGTGGGTTTGAACCGCCAGCCGTCTGGTTAGCAGGCAAGTGTCTTAGCCACTATGCTACCAGAGATCCCTAAATTTACCCCTAGTTTTTCCTTGAGGAACTCTATAGTTTTGGGTTTCACATTTAAGTCTTTGATCCATGTGGAGTTCATTTTTGTGTATGGTGTGAGGTACAAATCTTGTTTCATTTTTCTGCAAATTGATCTCCAGTTTTGCCAGAACCATTTATTAAACAAACATTCTCTTCTCCATTTAATGGATTTTGGCCCTTTGTCAAACAAAGATCAGCTGACCATAGGTCGATGGATCTATTTCTGGTTTCTCAATTCTATTCCATTGGTCTATGTATGTGTCATGAAACCAATACCAGGCAGTTTTGACTACTGTGGCTGTATAGTAGGTTTTGAGATCTGGCAGTGTAAAACTTTCTACTTTGTTCTTCTTCTTCAATAGTGCTTTGCTTATCTGAGGTCTCTTTCCTTTCCATATAAAGTTGGTGATTGTTTTTTCCAAATCCCTAAAGAATGTTGATAGTATATGGATTGGGATTTCTTTGAGTGTGTAGATTGCTTTGCGTAGAATTGACATTTTCACAATGTTCAATCTTCCTATCCACAAGCATGGGATGTTCTTGCATTTATGGAGATCTCTTGAAAAAGTTTTTGTAGTTTTCTTTGTACAGGTCTTTTGTGTCCCTGGTAAGATTTATTCCCAAGTATTTCATATCTTTTGATAGCTATTGTAAATGGTATTGATTTCCTTATTCCTTCTTCAGCAATCTCTTTATTGGTGCAGAGGAATCCAACTAATTTTTGGATGTTGATCTTATATCCTCCAACGATACTAAATTTCCAATTAGTTCCAGTAGATTTTTGACTGAGTCTCTTGGGTGTTCTAGGTATAGGATCATATCATCAGCAAATAGGGATAGTTTGACTTCTTCCTTACAAATTTGGATGCCTTTGATTTCCTTTTTTTACCTTATTGCCCTGGCTAGGACTTCCATTACGATGTTGAATAGAAGTGGTGATAGCGGGCATCCTTGTCTGGTTCCTGTCTTCAAGAGGAATGGTTTCAGTCTCTCTCCATTGAGAATAATGTTGGCTGTTGGTTTTGCATA
>NW_006921603.1:1743607-1747288 GCF_000298275.1 Orycteropus afer afer
ATGCTTGCTTCATAAAATGAAATAGGGAGGATTCCATCCTTTTCTATGTTTTGGAATAGTTTGAGTAGGATTGGTATCAGTTCTTCTCTGAATGTTTGGTAGAATTCTCCTGTGAAACCATCTGGGCCAGGACTTTTTTTAGTTGGTAATTTTTGGATGACCTGTTCAATTTTTTCTTTTGTGATGGACCTGTTCAACTTTTCCACATCAGTCTGTGTTAGTTTAGGTAAGTGGTGTGTTTCTAGAAATCTGTCCATTTCTTACAGATTTTCAGATTTATTGGAATACAGTTCTTCATGTTGTTATTTGTTGTTATGTGTCATCGAGTCAGCCCTGACTCATAGCGACCCCTCCTTGGGTTTCCCAGGCAGTATCACTACGGAAGTAGGATTGCCCAACCTTCCTTCCGAGGACATAGTATCCTGATATTATCCTTTTCATTTCAGTTAGTTCTGTTGTGATGGCACCCATTTCATTTCTTATTTGTGTTATTTGTATTCTCTCACTTTTTTCATTTGTTAAATTTGCCAGTGGTTTGTCAATTTTATTGATCTTTTTTAAAAAAAAAACAACTTCTGGTCTTGTTGATTTTTTCTATAACCCTTCTACTTTCTGTTTCATTGATTTCTGCTCAAATCTTGATTATTTCCTTTCTTCTGGTGACTGACCTTTTTTTTGCCATTCTTTTTCTAATTATTGGAGATGTTGGTTTAAAGTGTTGATTTTGGCTCCTTCTTCTTTTTTGATGTGTGCATTTATTGCTGTAAATTGACCTCATTATTGATGAGTACCAGGAAAGATAGAGAGTAATATTGATTGAGTGTCAGTCATTGATGGTTAGAAGACAACGTTTGTTTGTATGTTTGTTTGCTTCAATATATTTTCATTCATGTTTCCTTTACTAGTTAGTCATTAATTTGCTTATATTATAAATCATGAGTGAGGATCACAGATGAGACTTTCTCACATTATAAATGCTCAAAATAATGAAACAGAAAAACTCAAAACAAAACTCAGTGCCATTCATTCAATTCTGATTCATAGTGACCCGGACTGGGTTTTCCAAGCAGTAATCATTACAGAAGTAGATTGCCCAATCTTCCTTCCGCTGAGTGTCGGGTGGGTTTGAACTGCCAAACATATGGTTAGCAGTCAAATGCCTTAGGCACTATGGAACCAAAGTGTCTATATAATAGAAATATTCAAATGTTCAATCCTGTATTCCATAAAGTCCTAAAATGCTACAGGTTTTCATTTTCTTTTTAGTTTTTCCACATTGTTATCTACCCCCATTGAGGCTACATTAAAAAGTAGAACAGGAAAAATTAGAATTATGATAACAGACACTGCATTTTTGTATATGGTCTGCACTTTACTATATTATTATCAAGCATTTTGCCATTTAATCTAGTAATGCTCTCTTAAGCAAATATTGCTAATTTATTCATATATTTGAGATAAGGAAATGGAAGTCTATAGAGAAAGACATTGTGTGGGAGTACATAATTGGAAAGTGCCAAAGCCAGTATTCACCTCTTTACACTAAAGCCCAAGTTCTTAACCACTAGGCAAAACTTCATATTTAAATTGGAGTACAACCCTGGGTGTTTCACCTTGGAATAGTGTTGTGGGATTTAAACAATAACTCTGGAATACCAAAATAAAGATAGAAAGGGTGGCCTCTTTTTAAAAGAAAACTTTGCTAAACTACATTTGAAAGGACAAGCAATTGTTTAATTTAATCAACCCTTTTTCAAATTTATGCCCCAGCCACCAAAGCCAAAGATGAGGAAATTGAAGATTTTTATCAACTTCTGCAGTCTGAAATTGACTGAACATGCAAACAGGATGTGTTAATTATCACTGGTGACTGGAATGCAAAAGTTGGAAACAAAGAAGAATCACCTGTAGTTGGAAAATTTGGCCTTGGTGACAGAAATAATGCTGGAACTCGCATGATAGAATTTTGCAAGACCAATGACTTGTTCATTGCAAACACCATTTTTCAACAACACAAATGCTGGCTCTATACGTGGACTTCACCAGATGGAAGACACAGGAATCAGATTGACTACATCTGTGGCAAGAGGCGGTGGAAAATCTCAATATCTTCAGACAAAACCAGGCCAGGAGCTGACTGTGGAACAGACCATCAAATGCTCGTATGCAAGTTCAACTTGAAGTTAAAGACAATTAAAACAAATCCAAGAGAGCCAAAATATGATCTGAACGTTTGGTAGATTTCTCTTGTGAAACCATATGGGCCAGGACCTTTTCTAGTTGGTAATTTTTGGATGACCTGTTCAATTTTTTATTTTGTGATGGACCTATTCAACTTTTCCACATCAGTATGTGTTAGTTTAAGTGAAATTAGAAATTATCTAAAGAATAGATTTGAAGCATTGAACACCAATGCCTGAAAACCAGAATTATGGGAGGATATCAAGAATATTATCCATGAAGAAAGCAAGAGATCACTAAAAAGACAAGAAAAGAAGAGAAGACCAAAGTGGATGACAGAAGAGACTCTGAACCTTGCCCTTGAGCGGAGAGTAGCTAAAGCAAATGGAAGAAATGACAAGTTAAAAGAGCTGAACAGAAAATTTCAAAGTGCAGCTCGTGTAGACAAAACCAATTACTATAATGAAATGTGAAAAGACCTGGAGTTTGAAAACCAAAAGGGAAGAAAATGCTCGAAATTTCTCAAGTTGAAAGAATTGAAGAAAAAATTTAAGCCTCGAGTTGCAATATTGAGAGATTCTATGGGCATAATATTGAATGATGCAGGAAACATCAAGAGAAGATCGCAGGAATGTACCAAAAAGAACTGGTCGATCTTCATCCATTTCAGGAAGTGGCATATGATCTAGAACCAATGGTAATGAAAGAAGAAGTCAAAGGTACAATGAAAGAATTGGTGAAGAACAAGGCTGCGGGAATTGATGGAATACTGATTGAAATATTTCAACAAAGAGATGCTCCGTTGGAGGCACTCACTCGATTATGCCAAGAGATTTGGAAGACAGCTACCTGGACAATTGACTGGAAGAGATGCATATTTGTACCCATTCCAAAGAAAGGTGACCCTACAGATTGTGGAAATTATAGAACAATATCATTAATATCACATGCATTTAAGATCTTACTAAAGATAATTCAGAAACATTTGCAGCAGTATATTGACAGAGAACTTCCAGAGGTGCAAGCTGGATTCAGAAGAGGATGTGGAACAAGAGATATCATAGCTGTTGTCAGATGGATCTTGGCTCAAGGCAAAGAATACCAGAAAGATGTTTACTTGTGTTTTATTGACTATGCAAATGCATTTGATTGTGTGGATCATGACAAATTATGGATAACATTGAGAAGAACGGGAATTCCCAAACACTTGATTGTACTCATGAGGAGCCTGTACCTTGAGCAGGAGACTGTTGTTTGAATTGAACAAGGGGACACTGCATGGTTTAATATCCAGAAAGGAGTGTGTCAGGGTTGTATCCTTTCCCACACTTATTTAATCCATATGCTGAGCAAATAATCCGAGAAGCTGGACTATATGAAGAAAAATGTGGCATCAGGATTGGAGAAAGAATCATTAACAACCTGAGATATGCAGATGATACAACTTTGCTTGCTAAAAGTGAGGATGACTTGAGGCACTTACTGATGAAGGTTGAAGAA
>NW_006921603.1:1747823-1753276 GCF_000298275.1 Orycteropus afer afer
TCACCTATTTTGGTCATGTTGTCAGAAGGGACCACTCCCTGGAGAAGGATGTCATGCTTGGTAGGGTGGAGGGTCGACGAAAGAGGGGGAGGCCTTCAACGAGATGGATTAACATGGTGGCTGTGATGATGTGCTCAAGTATAGCAGAGATCATGGAGCTGGTGTGGGGATCAGGCAGTGTTTCGTTTTGCTGTGCATGGGGTTGCTATGAGTCGGAAATGACTGAACGGCACCTAATAACAACAACAACCCTTTTTAAACCCTTAAGAAAGTACCAAGGATAGATTTAACTGAAGATAATTTTACATATACACTTGTGCTACAAAATTAGTCACATACATTACAGAAGCAACAGAAGATAGACTTGGAGTAACCTCTCAGAGACAACCAAGCATTTTGAGAGAGAGAATCACCAGGGCTGCTGACTTGGACCATAGTCTTAGGGGACACCAAACTCAATTGGCACAAGATAATGCATAAAAATCCTGTTTCACAACCTACTTTGTGAGTAGCAACTGGGGTCTTAAAAGCTTTTGAACGGCCATCTAAGATGCAACTATTGGTCTCCTACCATCTGAAGCAAAGAGTGAAGAAAATCAAAGGCATCTGGAAACAATGAGTCCAAGGATAAGATGTACCATGAGGACCTCAGCCTTCATGACCCAAGACCAGAAAAATGGTGTCCGGCTACCAATGCCAACCACTCAGAAAGGGATCAACACTGAAGGTCCTGGATACAGTGGGAGGAAAAATGTGCAGCAAAAATATAAAACACAAAAATGACCAGAATTACTGGTCATATAGAATCTGGTGGAACCCCCAAGACTATGGTCCTGGATTACCCTTTGGGCCTAGAATAGGAATCACTCTTATGGATTGGCTCTCAGCCCAATAGTAGAAAGATCTCCATGTAGAACACCTATGCCAGGGTGATGCACCTACCTACTCCAGGGAAAGCAGTTAGCCATGGGCACTGGAGGGGCAGAAATCACATAGAGGGAAAGCTGGACAGATAGAAGTGCATAGTTAAGAAGGACACAGAGAGGGGGTAGTCACAGGGACCGGAGGGGAGGGGAGGGGAGTTTATTATGGTTGGGGATGGTAATCGAGACAAGAAATCAAATGTACACCAACTGTTGAATGTAAAATAAATTTTGCTCTGTAAATTTGCACCCAAAGCACAATAAAATTAAAAGAAAAAAAGTACTTCAGTTTTGGAATTTAGCCACACTGCAATTACATTAAAAAGTACAGGATACAAAGGGTATTTTAAAATTTGTATTTCTTAACAACAAGCTGTGTTTTTATAGAATGGAACTTGTCACTTTCAGGAGAATTTTCCAGCCCTTTATTTGTTCTTGTCAGGATGGCAGCTCTCACTTTGTTCCAGTATTTCAGAAAACTACCTGTAGCCAAATGAAGAGGGAGGGAGGAAAAAAAAAAAAAAAAACCTCAACAAAATTCCATTCCAATCTGTTAGCTACATTGAGCTCTCAAGTTCAAACTATGGGTGAAATTACTGAAATATGATCTTTGTAATGCTGAGACTCATTTATGACAGGGTCAAGTTCACTAAAGAAAGTGACTTCTGCACAGAGAAATAGCCATACAAATGGATATTGGACTCCAGATGTAGAAAGCAGACGACAAATAGTACAAGTGACTTAAAGATTTCCTGATTCACGCATACAAGTACTATCTTAATTTTGATGACCTCTGTGGTTTATTCCATGTCACAGTTAGGGCATGAGAGGATAATTTTCTTCCTAAGCAAGGACTGTTTCATTCTAATCTTCACCCCATTTATCCAGAAGTAGCATTGCTCTTAGTTCTGCTGGTAATTCCTGAATGCCAAACACTGTGGCAAACTGTGAATCGGTGCTAACATCAAATATTCTTTCTACTGTGTAAAGTCTCCTGTACTCCAAAACCAAATCCACTGCTGGGGAGTCAATTCCAACTCACAGCGACCCCCGTTGATTTTCCAAGGAGGTGAATCTTTATGGAAGTAGGTTGTGCAGTGTTGCTTCCATGGAGTGGCTGGTGGATTTCAACCACCAACTTTCTGATAAGCAGTCAGATGCCATAGACAGTGCTACCAGAACTCTTTTCTCCAGTACTAGCTCTTAGAAAATGTAATCTGAAATTCAGGAAAAGCAGAAAATTTTCTAGTATTTGCAGATTCTTCCTAGAAATTCCTCCACGGTACAAATGTTTAACACACTCTGTTGCTCAAGCCCACCCAGAGGCACCTTGGTGGAAAGATCTGGTGGTCTTGAAAAACTTATGATGGAGTTCATGGGATTGCCTTGAATCAGAATCAACTCAATGACAACTGACTTCTCCCCACCCATTTTCTTCTTAATGAAATGACTTTTATACTATACTGGATAGCAGGTAAAATGCCCATCACCATCTGGCCCATGAGCAATAATTTCTTTTCCAGGAACTCCGGGCTCTGCTCGACCTTACTCCGTCCAAAGCCAAAAAGACAGAGACCAAGTAGAGGAGCGAGAAAGACAACTTTGTTTTGTTGGTCATCAAAAGAACACAATGGGAGCTGGTGCCTGCCAAGACTGCTAGGGAATAGGGTTGAGGGAAGCTCTTTTTATAGGGTTTACAAACAGGATATCATCTGGATTATATCAGCAGCATTCTAAATCATGTTACACAGGCACCATTACTAACATCATCACACATACATGTGAGATCAAAAAATGGTGGCCTAACTCCACCCTGAGGCAGAGAAGTTAATATGCATGAGGCATCTAATGAGCTAAAGTTAACTCCAAGTCACAAAGATGTACTTGAAGTGGCCACTGGACAGCAGTTATCAGGGAAAGTAGACACTCCTGACTCACAGTTAGCAGATCAGCCCATGAGTAAGCCATAATAAGGAAGTTGAGTGGTTTAGCCCCCAGCTCAGTTTTATGGTCAATTGTCACAGAACAGTGCCATAATGATGAAAACATAGTTTTTTCAGGTCCCTTACAAGATTTTTGGTTTATAATGAAACTCTGACATACCATTGTTCTTTTTTCTCTTCCTCTTTCCAGACACAGAGTTACTCTTTTTTCTCTTGTTCTCCCTCAAGTACTTGCTATTTTATGAAGGCAGATAACAGAAACAAAAGAATACTGTCTTTAGCTATCATATCTTCACTTTTCCCCTTGATTGCAATTTTGCTAATTCCCCAGAGAATAAGATTATGCCATCGTTCCACTGGCTAAGTTTAGCCCCAGTTATTTGCCCCAGAGTTTTCAAAGCATGGATGGATTGTCTGGACCCCAGAGTCGATTCCTATTCATAATCTCCCATCAGTCACTTTTTGCTGCAGCCCAGTGATTGATCATACAGATTTAAGCCTCTGAAAGCCAAGTCAATTTCCCACTCCACTTCGTGGCAGCACAACTGTGGTTCTGTGTTCATTTTGCCACTCAAATTCACTAGAACATATAGGCTTAATCTAATGCTGCATTCAATTAGCTTTATAGAAGGACACAAGATAGGTGCAACATCTTCACTTCATTAGGAAGCTCAATAGCTTCCAAATACACAATTTAGACCTTGTATATTTTTCCAATACTAGAACTAACGATTGTATTGGTCACCTTGGCACATAGAATCCAGAGCATTTTTTCTAATCAATCTTAGACTGTTTTAGTCAGGTGGTGCTAAGGCCAGCCTGCCAACTCGCAACTCACCCAAACTAAACATAGTTTCATAGCAATTGAGACAGACACAATCCAATTGATTTATCTTAATCTGGCTGTTTTTAGGGGCACAGTGTTATGGAGACCAAGTTCATTTTCAGACAATCCTGGATCAACCAAAGCCTGATGTTAATCCTTCATTTATTATCCTCCAACTCTAAATTCCAGCAGACGACTACTTGTAAATCAATGTTCACTCTCTTTTAGTGAGTCTGCCTTGCCATTAACTGTTGTTTGCATTGAAAATAGAAAGTGTAGTTTGTTCTTCTCACTCCCAACTTCACCCTATGTGAACAGAGTCATCATATTGTTGCTGCTGTATGTTGTCTTGTCAGTTCCAACTCATAACGACCCTGTACGACAGAGTACAACTTCCTAGAGGGTTTTTCCTAGCCTGTACTTTTTACAGGGGCAAATTCCCAGGTCTTTTCTCCCACAGAGAAGTTGGTGAGATCCAATCACTGGCCTTTCAGTTAGCAGCTGAGCATTTAATCACTGAGCCACCAGGCATCCTTAGAGTCACCATAAAACTCGCAGCTCTCGAGTCGGATCCAACTCATAGCGACCCCTCCTTGGGCTTCCGAGGCAGTATCACTACGGAAGTAGATTGTCCAACCTTCCTTCCGAGGAGTGGCTGGTGTACCACCAGTCTTCTGGTTAGCAGTCAAATGCCTTAGTCACTACACCACCAGAGCTCCCAGAGTCACCATAGAACAATATAATGTGGATTGGCTAGACAATTTGTGGAGTTTCCGACTGAAAAGGAAGGGGAAATAAAAGTACCAACTAACATAAAATTATTGATTTACCATGGTGTTTTATTGTTGTTTGTCTTTGCTATTTAATGTTTTTCTATATAAGAAAAATTAAATTTTTATTTATTTATTTTAACTAATTATTGTGATTGGGGTGAAATTTTACTGATCAAATTGGTTTTCAACAATTCATGCACATTTTCTTTTTATGACATTGGTTGCAATTCTCACAACGTAACAGTACTCTTCCCACTTCCTCCCTGTGCTCACTGTTCCATTTGTCCTTCTTTCCTATCCTTTCTGGCCTTTTCAGCTTCATCCCTGGGTAAATGCTGCCCTTCTGATAGCCCTTGTTTGATTGTTGTAAGGAGTGCACCTCCCTGGTGTAGTTGTTTAGCTCATAGGCCTGCCTACTATTTTGCTGAAAGTTGAACCAGAAGGGTAAGTTCACTTCTGGACTTGAAGGGTTACTAAGGGCCATAGTCTTGGGGGTTCCCCCAGTCTGTATTAGACCAGTAAGCCTGGTCTTTTTATGATTTTGAATTTTGTTTTTCTCTAACTATATCCAGGACCTCCTATTGTGACATCTTTCAGAGCAGACAGCATTGGTGACTGGACACTCTCTAGTTCTTTTGATCTCAGGGTCTAGGAGGCTGGGATTTTTGTGGTCCATTAGTCCTTTGGACTAATTGTTTCCTGTGTCATTCATTTTCTTCACTCTTGCTCAAAATGTGGAGAGACAAATATATGCATGCACCTTAGATAGCTACTCATAAGCTTTTAAGACCCAAGATACTACTCATCAAAGTACGGTGTAGAACATTGTCTTTGTATAATATGCTATGCCAGTTGACCTTAGTGTCCCCTGAGACTATGGTTCTGAATCAGAAAACAACAATACATTCCTCAAGTTGTTTGGTTATGGCTAAAAAGTTTTCATAAATTCCCCTTCTCTATGCTCTATCATATATCCACTATCAAACAT
>NW_006921603.1:1753376-1754678 GCF_000298275.1 Orycteropus afer afer
TATATATATATATATATATGGTGTGTATATATATATATATATATGCTGTTGTTGTTGTTATTTGCCATTGAGTCAGCCCCGACTCATAGCGACACCTCCTTGGGTTTCCGAGGCAGTATCACTACGGAAGTAGGATTGCCCAACCTTCCTTCTGAGATATATATAAATGGATATAGTCCCATTGGCCTTCTCACAGCTGTTCACCTTACATATCTATTCATGTATTCACTTATAGATTACTGTTATTACTGTAATTGTGAATGTAATAATATTTACCTTTGTTTCTTTTAATGCTAGCACTCCTCCCAATGTCTTCTTTTGACCTGATCATTTTTGCTAACCTACCCTTTATTGTACATTGCCTTTCCCTTCACTCAAGTTAATATATGTCTACCCTGTAGTTAGTGATTTCACTTCCACAGATGGTAACCTTCAAAGAATGTTTCTTTCTGTGTGTAAACATTTTCTTGACATTTTACAGTATTGGACTCATATAATTTTTATCCTTTTTTGAATGAAGAATTCCAGTCAGCATAATGTCCTCCAGGTCCTCATCCATGTTACGAGATGTTTTGCAGATTCATTGTTATTCTTTAACAGTACGTGGTATTCCATTGTGTATATTACCATACTTTGTTTATCTGCACATTTGTTGATAGGTATATAGAATGTTTCCATACTTTTGCTATTGTCAGTAATGCTGTGATGAAATTGGGTATGCATATATCTGTTCACACTTACATTTCTCTAAGATATATGTCTCGTAGTGAGATTACTGGATCATATATGCCATGGGAACTATCTTTTTAAAGGTGTTTTCTAATTAATTAATTATGTTATTATTTCATTTTTTTATTGTGATTTGGGTGAAGATTTACAGAGAAGATTCACTTGCCATACAGCAGTTCACATATACTTTGTCTCTTGACATTGACCACAGTTTACCACAATGCAACAGTTCCCCTCCCACTTCCTCCCCTTAGTTACCTCTTCCCAGTGTCCATCTCTCCATGCACTCCTGCTCCCTGAGCTTTCTCCCTGTGCATAAGCAGCCCTTCTTTCTCCCTTGATTGTTCTCTCCAAGGACAATATCTACCTGAAGTAAATATTCAACTCATATGCCTGTTTTGTTTGGCTGGAAACCACAAGTGTGTGTTCAACTCCTGACCTGAAAGGCAGCTAGGGACCATAGTCTCAGTGGTTCCACAAGGCTATATCAGACGAGCAAACCTTGTCCCTGCCCCCTATTTTTTTTCTCCAAATGATTTTGAGTTTTGTCCCACATTGTTCTCCCTCTCTATC
>NW_006921603.1:1756699-1757276 GCF_000298275.1 Orycteropus afer afer
ATTGCATTGAATGTATAGATTGCTTTGGGTAGAACTGACATTTTCACAATGTTCAATCTTCCTATCCACGAGCATGGGATGTTTTTCCATTTATGGAGATCTTTTATGGTTTCTTGACAGTTTTTTATAGTTTTCTTTGTACAGGTCTTTTGTGTCCTTGGTAAGATTTATTCCTAAGTCCTTTATTTTTTTGGTAGCTATTGCAAACCGTATTGATTTCTTTATTTCTTTTTCAGCAATCTTTTTGCTGTTGTAGAGGAATCCAACTGATTTTTGGATGTTGATCTTTTATCCTGCCACAATGCTAAATCTCTCGATTAGTTCCAGTAGATTTTTGACTGAGTCTCTTGGGTTTTCTATGTATAGGATCATATCATCTGTGAATAGGGATAGTTTGACTTCTTCCTTACCAATTTGGATGCCTTTGTTTTCCCTTTCTTGGCTTACGGCCCTGGCTAGGAATTCTGTACAATGTTGAATACAAGTGGTGATAGCGGGCATCATTGTCTGGTTCCTGTTCTCAAGAGGAATGGTTTCAGTCTCTCTCCATTGAGAATAATGTTGGCTGTTGGTTTTG
>NW_006921603.1:1758858-1771750 GCF_000298275.1 Orycteropus afer afer
GTCAAATGACTCTTTTTTTTTTTTTTTTTTTTTTTCCTAAGGTATTTCTATTTCTAACTTTTTAAGGAAGCACCATAACATTTTCCACAATGTTTGCACCATTTTACAGTCCTTCCGGTGGTGTTTGAGAGTTCCAGTCTCTACACCTGTGACAGCATTTCTGGTTTTTGGGGTGACATGTTATTTTGTTGTTTTGATTTGCATCTTTTTAATGGCAAATGATCATGAGCATTTCTTCATGTGTTTGTTGGCTGCCTGAATTTTTTTGATGAAGTGTTGGTTCATGTCCTCTGCCCATTTTTTTAATTGTATTGTCTATCTTCTTGTAGTTGAGTTGTTGAAGTTTTCTATAAACTTAAGAGATTAGTCCCTTGTCCAATATGTCATCATATTTTTTTTTCCCTAGTGTCTACATTCTTTTTGTATTCTTTTGGTGAAGTCTTTGGATACACATAAATGTTTACTTTTGAGGAAGTATCAGTCATCTAGTTTGTCTTCTGCTTTTTGTGTAGTTTTAATTATGTTTGATAGTGTATTCATGCCATCTATCAGAATCTCTAAGTTTGCCCCATTTAACGTATTTTGGCCCTCAGTCAAAGATCTTTCATTTCTGAATCCTCCATTGGTCAATGTGTCTATTGTACCAGTACCAGGTTGTTTTGACTACCATCACTGTATAATAGGTTTTGATTAGGCAGTATGAGACCTTGTACGTTGTTTTTCTTCTTTAGTAGTGTTTTGCCTATTTCGGGTCTTTCATTTCCATAAAAAGTTTTTCCATATCTTTAAAGAATGGTGATGGAATCGGGGTTGGAATTGCATTATGTCTGTAGACTTTTTGGAGTATTACTGACATTCTACAAGGTTAAGTTTTCCTATTCATGGGCATGATACATTCCTCTTTAAGTAGGTCTCTTTTGGTTTCTTCTAATAGTGATTTCTAGTTTTCTTTGAATAGGTCTTATGTATCCCTGGGTAGATTTACTCCTAAGTGTTTCATTTTTGGGGTGGCTATTGTCAATGAAATTGTTTTCCAAATTTTCTTTACAGAGTTCTCTTAGTATAGAAGAATCCAACTGATTTTTGCATGTGATCTTACACCCTGCAGCTTTGCTAAATCCTTCTAACAGTTCCAGTAGTTTTCTTGTTGAGTCTTTAGTTTTTTCTATGTATAAGACCATATCATCTACAATTAGTGATATTTTTATTTCTTCTTTGTCAGTTTGGATGTGTTTTATTTCCTTTGTTGCCTTATTGCTCTGGCTATGTCTTCCAATACAATATCAAATAAAATCAAAAAATGAAAATCACTGCCGTCAAGTCAGATCTGACCCATAGTGACCCCTCCTTGGGTTTCTGAGGCAGTATCACTATAGAAGTAGATTGTCCAACCTTTCTGCTGAGGAGTGGCTAGGGCCTTTGAACTGCCTGCCTTATGGTTACCAGTCAAATGCCTTAGGCAGTATGCCACCAGAACTCCATATATATAGTTTTGAATGCTTTTGGCTAGGATTTTGTTGAAAAGTTTTGCATCTGTGTTCATGAAGGATATTGGTCTAAAATTTGCCAGTGAAGCCATTCTGGGGTAGGACTTTTTTGTATTGGGAGACTTTTCATGACTTGTCCAATTTCTTCTTTTGTGATGGGTCTGTTCAAATTTTCTACCTGAGATTGTGTTAGTTTGGATAAGTAGTGTGTTTCTGGACATTCATTCACTTCTTTTAGGTTTTCAAATTTGTTGAAGTACAATTCTTAATGGTATTTTGTTATTACCCTTTTTATTTCATTTGCTTCTGTTGTGGCCTCACCTATTGAATTTCTTATTCACATTATTTGCATCTTCTTTTCCTCTGCTAAAATTGCAAATTGTTTCTCAATTTTATTATTTCAAAGAACTAAATTCTAGTCTTATTGATTCTTTCTATTGTTTTTTCTGTTTCACCTATTTCTGCTTGGGTCTTTATTATCTCCTTTTGTTTGGTGAGTGCAGGATTTCTTTTTTTTTTTTTTTTTTGCTGTTATTTATCTACTTGTTGGAAATGTTGGTTTAAGGTGTTGATTTTGCTCTTTCTTCTGTTTTGATATGTGCCTTTAGAGCTATAAAGTATCAGGTGAGCACTGCTTTTGTTATGTCCTGAAGATTTTGGTGTGCTGTGTTTCATTCTCATTTGATTCAAGAAATTTTGTTATTCCATTTTTTATTTCTTCTATTATCCACTAGTTTTTAATCAGGGTGTTATTCAGTTTCCATGTATTTTATTTTATTTTTCCCTTCATCTTTCTATTGTTGATTTCTAATTATATAGCTTTTGTGATGTTTAGTCCTTCAATGTTTTAAAATGTATTGAAGCTTGCTTTATGGTGTAGCATGTAGTCTATTTTGGAGAATGTTTCCTGTGTACTGGAAAAGGATATATGCTGTTGCTGGGTGGAGCATTTTTCATACTTCTATGTGGTCATATTGGTTCACTGTGTTGTTTAGAACTTCTGTATCTTCATTGAATTTCTTTCTAGTCTCTGTCCTTAATCAAAAGTCTCCTACTATTATTTTGTCATTACCTATTTCTCTATTCACTTCTGTTAAAGTATGATTTATGTATTGTGGGCTTCTTTCACTGAGTGTGTAGATATTTCTTACGCTTATGTTGTCTTGTTAGATTGACCTTGACCTTTTAATCATTATATAATGTCTTTCCATGTCTATTTTGCTGCTTTTTGCCTTAAAGTCTAATTTACTAGAAATTATTATTGCCTCTCTTGATCTTTGTTGGTTTCCATTTGCTTGATATATCTTTACATCCTTTGGATTTCACATTATTTTTGTATTTGTGTCTAAAATGTGTCTCTCATAGACAATATATTGATGATTCATGTTTTCTTATCTATGTTGCTACTTTCTGTCTCTTGAGTGGTGCATTTAATCCATTCACATTCAATGTAATTATTAATAGGTATGAATTTACTACTATCACTTTTCTGTTTTCTTTCTTTTCCTAGAAATGATAGGTTTTTCTTGTTTATTTATTATTTCTGTACTGAGTTCATTTTGTTTATGGATTTTCTTATCATTTCTGTCATTGTTTTAATGTTTACTGAGTCTTTATGATTTTCTTTTTAAAAAATTTTTGGTGAGAAGGTTATTAATTTTTGTTGAGGTTGTCCTGTAATTTATCATTATCTTCTCAAGTTCAAAATATTTCATTCTAACTTATTTTTTTAAATTGTGATTTGAGTGAAATTTTACAAAATAGATTCATTTTACATCCAACAGTTCATTACATTTTGTTTTTTGACATTTATTGCAATCCCCACAATGTAATTGCTCTCTTCCCATTTCTTCCCTGTAGCTACCCTTCCCTGTATCCTTCTTGTCTATACAAATCCATTCTATCTTCACATCGTTTTCACTTCCTTTCAATTTCAAAGTTTTTAATTATACCATTTATTGCATCTTTTGGCTATGTAGTTATCATTATTTACAATTTCACATCTCTAGTTCCCTATTTTCAATCTTGTATATTTATTTTATTTTTGATGCTTCTACATCTGGGTTGATTTCCAGGTGATGTGTGTCTTAATATTAGGTTGTTGTCTTCCATTGTTGGTTCTTGATCTATAGGATGCCCTTTTGTATTTTTCTTGTAAAATTGGTCTGGTTTCTATAAATTCCCTTAATTTCTGTTTATCTGGAAATGACACTGTTTTGGTAAACTATTTGAGACACAATTTTGCCAGATATATAAATCTTGTTTGGTATGGTGGTTATATTTGTGTGTCAACTTGGCTGGGCCTGGTTGAGTGGCTGGGCAGCTGGGTGTGGTATTTCCCATAATGAGAGGGTAATCAGCTCCATGGTGGAATCTACTGTGAGCAGCTGAATAGCTACCTTAGGGAATGTGGTCTGCTTCTGGTATATAAGCAGACACCTTGGGGAACTCTCTCTAGCATATGGCACGCTTGGACTCTGCATGTAGCCATGTCATTGTTCAGCAGCCTGCCATGCTCTGCCAACCTTGGGGCTTATAATGGACTTGAATTAATGGCCTTCCATGTGGTTTGGTAGCATCAGGACTGTGTTTTGTTTGTTTGTTTGTTTGTTTGTCAACCTTGGGCTTGTTAGCCTCAGAAGCCAGTAGCTGTCTGAGTGAAGAGATGCCTCTAGTTTCAGTAGGCCGGGAGCAAGAAGCAGAGCTGAAGCCCAAGGTCAAGGAGCTTTCACACAGCCCCTAGAGCCTGACACTTTAAACTTGGACTTTTAACCTCCCAAACTGTAAGAGAATAAATTCCTATTTGTGAAGACCATCTCATTTGTGGTATATTCTTGTCAAAACAGCACTGGATAACCAGAACATTTGACCTTTTTTTTTTCCTTTCAGGGTTTTATTCATTGCTGTCTAGTCAGATCCAACGCATATCTCATTGGATTACCTTCATGTCTGCATTCTTACTACTGAGAATCAGGGCTAAGTCTTCTTCATTCTTTTTGGTAGATAACTTTTTGTTTTTCCTAAGCTACTTCCAGGATTCTCCCTTTGTCTTTAGTTGTGGAAAGCTTGCTTATGATTTATCTTGGTGACTTTCTTTTAGGATCTATCTTACTTGGGATTTGTTGATCTCCGTGAATGAATATCCTCTCATCTTTCATGATATTAAGGATGTTTTCTTCCAGTAAATCTTCAATAATTTTCTTGGTGTTTTGTATGTCTTATCCTAATCTGGAATTTCAATGACATGTAAGTTATTCCTCTTAATGGTGTCCTATATAACTCTCAGGCTTTCTTCATTTTATTTTTTTTTTTTTCTGATTGCTCCATTAACATATTAGTATTAAGAGATTTGTCTTCAATTTTACTAATTCTGTCTTTCATTGATTCAATTCTAATCCTTTCCCCTTCCAATGCATTATCTATTTCTGAAAGTTTAGTACTAATGTTATGGATTTCTAATTGCTGCTTGTTATGGTTTATAAATTTCCATTTATTTTGCAAATTTGTTTTTGTATTATCTTCCTGAACCCTAGAGTTTTGTTTGTGTTTTCCTTGACTTTTTTATACCCTTGATCTCTTTCTTAATCTTTTGCAGTGACCTGAGTATGTTGTTGTTGTTGTTGTGTGCCGTCGAGTCAAACCCGACTCATAGCGACCCCTCCTTGGGTTTCCGAGGCAGTATCACTATGGAAGTAGGATTGCCCAACCTTCCTTCCGAGGAGTGGCTGGTGGGTTTGAACCGCCAGGCGTCTGGTTAGCAGGCAAGTGTCTTAGCCACTATGCTACCAGAGCTCCTAGTTCTTTTGAATTCCTTAAGAGATAATTCTAATACCATTCCTTCCTCTAGAAGAGTTTCTGGTCCTCTATCTTGTTCACTTGATTGAGCAGTCTTGTTCTGTTTCCCCTGCCCCATGTGTGTGTGAGTTGAAGTTTTCTGTAGTCTGAAAGACATTATGGTGTTATTGTAGTATTTATTTGTTGATTATATGTTAGTTTGCTTTATCCTTAATTTTTTGTTTGGTTTTGTCTTAATATATCTGGGCAACAGGGCAGATGTACTCTGGTCACTAGTTTGGCAACAATGGATTGCTCACTATTTGTCTCTGTCTGGATTTGGTAGAGAATGGGAACAGCTGTGACTAAATGTGGAGGTTGCAGGGGGGGGCACTCACTCTATGGAATCACAAAAAAGAAGGGTGAGAAAGAAGAAGAAAATAAAAGTAAAAAAGAGAAAAAAAAAGACAGATGGGTGAAGAGGGAAGAACTAAGAAGAAAGAAAGGTTTTGTAGAGTAGCTGAGGGTAGACTGGGGCAGTGTTGGCCACCATCTGTCATCAGTCTAGTGGTGCTGAATTGAAAGGTGGCCTAACCTACCAATGGGTAGGGTAGCAGGTGTGGTGAGAATGACTGGGTAGTGTCACTGGATCCCAAGTGCTGGGGGAAGAAATAAAACAAAAGGGGAGTGGGAGAGGTAGAAAAATAAAAATAAATAAATATAAACAAGAGGGAGGGAAGAGGAAAGATCTAAGAAGAAAAAAAAATCAAGAAAAAGAAAAGCAGCACAGTATTGGCACAAGCACTAGCTGTTTAACCCAGCTGCAGGAGGAATGTGATCCTCACTCTACAGGATCATGCACCCCAAAACACAGAAGAGCAGGTGCGACTGGATGTGGAGGTGAAAAGGGGTTGACACTCATTCTATGGGATCACTAAAAGAAAGGTAGAGAAGAAGAAGAAAAGAAAAGTAAAATATAAAAAAAGGAGGGGTGAAGAAGGAAGAACTAAGAAGAAAAAAATAGGAAGAGAAAAAAAAGTAGCACAGTTCTGGCACAAGCATTAGCTATCAAACACAGCTGCAGTGCGAACACAGTTTGCTCTATGAGAGTGTATACTGCTGATCATGGAGGTGACTGCTGACCATGGAGGCAGTATGTATGTTGGGGAGGAGGCAGGATCAAAACTGAGAGAGAGAGGAAGAAGAAGAAAATAATAAAAGAATAAAGAAATGAAACTAGAGAGGAGGAGGAGGGAAAATTTAAGGGGAAAGGTAAAAGAGGGGAAACAAAGCAGCACAACACTGGCAATTGGATATTTGACCAGGCACTGAGTGCATTGTGGTGGGGTGCTGCACCACTAATCACTGAGAAGTTGTGTGACTGTGTGGGATAAGGGTAAAGATTATACCTCTCTCTCTGGTCACCTATCACCATTGTGTGTTCCTTGTACAGTCCTGGGTGAGCAGAGCCAGTTATCTGAATCCTGCCCCAATTGGAACACTGCTTAAAATAATTCAAAATGGCCACATAGTGCCCAGCCACTTGGTAATATAGCACTCCTTGTATTCCTCTTTGTTCATTGTCTTCATTCAATCTCTTTTTCTAGTTGGTATTTGGTTTTCTTCTTCATCCTTTCTTTTGAACCTCTGGGTTCCAGGATTTTCATCTGTATCCATTTCACTCAGTTTCTTTGTTGTAGTGAGTCTGTATAATATATCTACCTAGTCTTCTAGCTTGCTCCTCCACTCTGTAAGGAAAAAAAATAATAATTATATTAATTCTTTTAATAAATTTAAAATAATTAACAGGATTTTCATGGTTCATCTTTATTAAACAATGGTAGTTTTATAGGCAAATATTTGAGTATTTACGGCATAAGTGGAGTCATTGTAATGACACAAATTGTATTTTGTAACTCATATATGCATATATATTTTGTTTTTATAAAAAAACAGTGTAAATATTGCACAAAACTAACTTAAATGTATTTTATTCCACTTTTTGATATGTGCACATTCTAGTAACATTCTTTACCTTTATTGTACAGAAGAATAAGAAATAACAGAAAAAGAATGAACTGTGGGTTAATCTATATTTTTCTGTTCTTCTGTCATTATTTTCAGCATAACTAGTTGGCTATTATGGTGATGTAACTCAAGAAAGAAAGGATATGATAAGGTTCCTCAGCCATTCATGTTTCTACAAACACCATTACCTTCTTTCTGTATTCAAAGTATGTTCTGGTTTGTAAGGAAAGAATAGTCAATTCCAGTATGTCAGTGCCCTATTTAGTCAGTCAGATGTGTAACCTGTTTACCTTTAAGTGTCTTTGAACTCCCATATAACATAAGTCTACTGGGATTCTTGCTCATGGGACATTGCAAAAACTATATGCTAATTAGGCAACAAGGAATGGCAGATACAAGTATTGTACTTATCTACTTCGCTCATGCACATGTTCTGTTGTCACATCAGATTCCACTTATAAATTTAAACAAAATATTAATTTCAGTACATTATCAGCAGAGCATTAAGCCAAGCACAGGGCCCTTCTGAAGGTGATCCCCTATGCAATTATGTAGGTAGCACAGTCATGAAGATACCTTGAGTGTAATAACATGTACATACAATTAAAGACTACAACAACTCATCTCCACAGAAAGACAGACACTGACCTAGAACATAAAAATTAAATAGCAGAATATAAATAGTCTCTTAGAGTAGAACTAAAGGACAACTTAGGAGAAAGTAGCTTTTCAACCATATTTTAATAGCAATGATGAATATGTTTTAGTGGAAGTGTGATTATGGTCATTCATTATAACCAAAAGTAGAAATTCATAAATAATTTGGAAATATTTATTTAGCATCCCTGTAATGTATTTTTCACTCATATCCCCTCCCTAATTCTTGTTATTAACTAAGTTTACTCTTAAAATGGATTGAAAATAATATGCTTTTTGGAAGCAATATAAAAATTCACTATTAAAAAAAAAAAAACTTACTGCTGTCAAGTCAGATCCAACTCATAGCAACCTCTTCTTGGGTTTCTGAGGCAGTATCACTACGGAAGTAGACTGCCCAAACTTCCTTCCAAAGAGTGGCTATAAGAAATAAATAAATGAATAACTTATACAATGTACAATATATACACTTATAAAATATACAAATTATATGCAATATTTTAACATTTTTTCTAAAGCACCAGTTACACTGACAAGTTTTCATAAACTCATATAATTGTTTTAACACTTGCTTTCTTTGGCTTGTCCCTCTGATAATGCCATGAACTCCATATTCTCAAAGAGTATATTCTTCAGCTCTGTTATCATGTGCCTTGTTACTCTACTTACTTTACTGTTGGTTCTAACTAAACGGTTCTGATTTAATGCTTTTGTTGTTGTTGTTATTTTGGAAGCCTTGAAGGCTATAATCATATGATCCTGAACTGCCATTTTAAAGATGGTTTTATCAATGAAATTACTTTTCCACAATTTTACTTGCATCTGTTAATTGCTATGCACTGTTTCATTTTGTGATCATAGTTTTCATTTATAAAACCATAATGACAATAACAACAAGGACAACATTAAATCTACTATAGATTATTGTATACTTACTATTTGACATACATTTGGGATTGAGTACAACTAATTAACCTAATTTAAAAGTTCAAACAAAACTCATAATCAAATAACTTATGCTGACATATAAATATCATTCTCGGATTTGTTATTTTTCAAAGATAATTAAGAGTCATAGCTAATTTATAATGTTATCAATTAAGTGTTATGGCTTTGTCCACAGGAATTTTTTTTTTTAAGAGCAGGAAGGAGAGAAAAGTACAGATACAAAGTGTACATAATCCTAAACCCCAAATAAAAGAGGGAAAATTGAAACTCTGCCAGAGCTAGAAGAATCAAATAAATAGCATGGACAATTGAGATTTAAAAACTGGAAAATGAAGTAGGTTCATAGCTTTTAGACTTGGTGATAAGGGAAACATTCAGACCAGAACAGGAAGAATTTTAAACAATCTTTTGAAGATAAGTTTAAAAATGAGACCAGCATCACTGAGTCACCTGAAAATGGAATAATACAACTCACATGTAACTGCTTTTTTTTTTTTTTTTTTAATTGTGATTTAGGTGAAAGTTCACATAGAAAATTCATTTACCACACAACAGTTCATACACATTTTGTTTCTTGACATTGCCTCCAGTTCCCTACAATGTAACACCTCTTCCCTGTACTTACCTCTGCCCTGTGTCTCTCTTTCTTTCCTATGTATTTCTTCCCCCAAGAGCTATCTTTCTGTGCAAATACTGCCCTTCTATTCCCTCATGACTGATTGTTCTAAGGAGTGTATGTACCTGATGTAAATGTTCATCCTATATGCTTATCTATTGTCTGGCTAGAAGCCATGGGAGTGAGTTCAATTCTAAGCTACAAGGGTAACTTGGGGCCATAGTTTCAGTGGTCTCACCAGGTTCTCTCAGATCAGTAAACCTGGTCTTTTTATGATTTTTAGTTTTATTCCACATTATTCTTCTATTCTATCCAAGATCTCCTGCACTGATCCCTTTCTGAATGGTTGACAATGGTAGCTGGGCAGCATCTTGCTCTTCTGGTCTCATGGTCATAGAGGCTGAGGTACGCATGGTCCACTAGTTCCTTGGACTAATTGTTTCTGTGTGTCTTTTGTTTTCTTTATTCTTCTTTGCTCTGGACAAGGAAAGACCCATTGTTGCATCTGGAGGGCTGCTTGCAAATTTTCAAGACCACAGTCACTACTTCCCAAAGTAAGATGTAGAACAATATTTTGTGTAGTATTTTATAACAATTGAGTTTCATGTCCTCTGCTCATGGTCCTGAGCCCACAGGGTAGTGGTCACTCCTTCAGTGTGGTGACTGTGGGCAAGAAGTTATCATAACTTTGCCTCTTGTTAGCTCTATTATGTATTTGGACATTCTTACAACATATGCAAATACATATGTTGACTGCCAACCTTATATATGGTCATAGGTATATTCCCTTTTGCCCAGGCATACATGGTCATTCAGCCTGTGTACCCATCCTTTTACCAATAGATTAATGTTTATTATCCCTGACAATGCAGCATTGTACATGTAAATGGGTCTTCTTTGTTGTCTGGACCTCTTGTGTACCTCTCTTGTGGCTTCCTCTTCCTTAGTGTTACTGTGTTGTTCACTCACTTTCGGTACATTGCTCTTCCCATCACCAAAATCAATACTTCTCTCTATTTAACTGCTTTTTTGAAATGTACTCAGAATTTTTAATACTCTATAATGCTTCACATTTTTTATCTGGAAAATTGTTTTTGGACCATTTTTACATATTACCCAGTCAGTTGTCTTGTCAGCTTATTTCATGTCCATGACAATAGGAGTAAGAATAGTATATAATTTTAAAGGGCCCCCCTGAATATCTATGCTAGGACTGAATCACATTTTGAACAGACATATTCTGTATAAAGAGAATTTAAAATACACAATGCCACTGCAGTATCTGAGAACTCTATTACTTCCAAAAGGTTTGACAGTGATTCCAACATAATTTGTACATCTCAAAATTATCCCTGGTCTTGGGCCACTGTTATTTGTTTGCTTTAACCACTATATCTAGCTCCTTGCCTGGAAAGATTCCATCTATATTAAGGTATTACTTCCAATAATTTTCAGCATCTGCTATTCAGTTTGATTTTTGACTGAATTCACCTTAACTACTAAATGACACTATTGTTCCACCTATCCTCTACTTCTTCAATGATGAACTGGTCTCATTTGGCAACAATTGATCAACAGGATTTGACAACCAGCAACACCAGCACTCATACAGTACTTTCTATGCAGATCCAGTCACTTGGCCAGCACAGAATGCCATTGATCTCTAATAAAACTACACTACTTATGCTCATGCAGCTTTGTTTTCCAAGCAAGTCATCCAATGGTAGAAATGTGTGTCTTCAAATTAGTAAGACACAGAGAAGTTCCTCTTCTGTTCTTACTGTCTAGGACTCTATTCTCAAAACTGCAGCTGGAGTTACCTAATGTCACTCTTCTACTATGATTTGAAAGTGTTATTAAAGCTGAAACCTTTGTTATGACCCACAGAATTATACATGATCTTGGCCCTGCTACTTGTCTGAAACTAACTCCTAGTATTCTCATTCATTTCGGCCAAGTGAAAGGAGACTATTTGGTGTTCCTGTACACAGTAGATACACTCCCACCTTTAAGGTTTCCAGCATTTATAGTTTTCTTTGCCTAGAATGCTTTTCCCCCAGATGGTCCACAGATGGCTCACAGCTTCCTGTCCTTCAGAACTATTGTCATATGACATTTTCTTCTTGTCGTCTTCTCTGGTCCCTTTATCTGTGATTTGCAACAATTCTTATCCCTCTCTTACTTTTGTGCCTATACTATTTGTGGTCATTTAACATAATACATATTTAATTTACTCAATCATGTTCATAATCTGTCTTCCTCCTCTAGAATGTTACTGTCATGAAGGCTGAGATGTTGTCTGTTTCCTGTACTTGGTATTATTAGTACCTGGAATCTAGTATATAGCAAACACATAGTAAATATTTGATGAAAGTCTGTATTTAGAGGACTGTGAAATCTCTTATATTAATTTAATTAAAAAAAAAAAAAAAAACTCCCTCAAATACACTGTTTGAACTCTCTTCCACTGACAATAATAGTAATCTGAACATTTGTGATCTTAACTTCTCCATTAGCTTTTTTCAGGTATTTTCTTTAAGAACAAACCTTCTCAAAGTCATTAATAAAAAATTTTAATCATAGTTAAATATCTTTTTTGTCATTTAATCAATGTGAATACCACATAGAGTATGGTAGAATGTAACTAAATTACAGCAATCTAGTAGAATAACTAGATTTTTTAACTAGATTTTTTAAATTTTGGATATTTAAAGTGACTGAAAAAGGCAAAGGGGACAGGAACAGATTGAGAAGTGAGGTGCAGGGACCCAGGTGGGGAGGGGGAACCCAGGCCATACCCCACAAGCAGCAAGGCAGGAAGGCAGGGAGAGGACAGAAAAGGCAAAGGAGACCAGAATAGATCGAGGAGTCAGCTGCAGGGATCCAAGTAAGGGTGGTTGGAAGGATCCAACAGCTAAGGGAGACAAACTTGTCTGTAGGTTTGCCCTACTGTGCTGACATGTTGCTGTGAGTCTTGAGGCTGTGCCACTGGTGTTTCAAACCCAGTGGGGTGCACGTGGGGCACAGGTATCAGCACAGCTTGCAGACTGAGACAGAGTAGGAAGAAGGAGGAAGCTATCCACTTCTCAAAGAATTGGCCAGGGAAAACCTTATGAATAGCAGAGAAACACTGTCTGGTACATTACTGGGCAACTTTGTGAATAGTCCGGAAACATTGTCCAGTATAGAGGAGAAAGATGAGTCGCTTAGCTTAGAAAGCTCTCAAAGTAGGACTGGGCAAGAGCTGCATTATCAGAGTAAAATCAGCCTTACTCATATGGATAAGGTAAAGCTTTTGAGACCTCCATTTGCAGACGTGACACAACTCAAATTGAGAAGAACCAGCAGCAAACATTCATTAATAATCAGAACATGGAATGTA
>NW_006921603.1:1772340-1773019 GCF_000298275.1 Orycteropus afer afer
AACAGACCATCAACTGCTCATATGCAAGTTCAACTTGAAGTTAAAGACAATTAAAACAAGTCCACAAGAGCCAAAATATGATCTAGAATATATTCTTCCTGAATTTAGAGACAATATAAAGAATAGATTTGATCCTTTGAATGCCAATGACCAAAAACTAGAAGAATTATGGGTTGACATCAAGAGCATTATCCATGAAGAAAGCAAGAGGTCACTAAAAAGACAACAAAAGAAGACGAGACCAAAATGGATGACAGAAGAGACTCTGAAACTTGCCCTTGAGTGGAGAGTAGCTAAAGCCAATGGAAGATAAAAGAATTGAACTGAAGATGTCAAGGAGCAGCTCGAGAAGACAAACACAATTACTATAATAAAATGTGCAAAGACCTGGAGTTATAAAATCAAAAGGGAAGAGCACACTAGGCATTTCTCAAGCTGAAAGGATTAAGGAAAAAATTTAAGCCTTGAGTTGCAATATTGAAAGATCCTAAGGGCAAAACATTGATGCAGGGAACATCAAAAGAGGATGGAAAGAATATACAGAATCACTGTACCAAAAAGAACTAGTCGATCTTCATCCATTCCAGGAGGTGGCATATGATCTAGAACCAATGGTACTGAAGGAGGAAGTCGAAGCTGCAATGAAGGAATTGGCAAAGAACAAGGCTCCAGGAATTGA